>NW_028278336.1:600000-761675 GCF_059751315.1 Micrasema longulum
GAGTGACAACGAATACGCAAAATACTATCGAATATGGGGGAACGAAATCTCTTTGTGAAGGGAAAATGTAAGTCTAAGCATTTACAAGGCTCGTGACCTGCCATTGGCTAGTTTAAGTGATCACTTTACACACTAACGTTCACTATTCTGTTTTTTTTTCTGTTTGTTTATGTGGAAATAAATAGCTAAAACCTCAATCGATGTGGGTGAGGTTCCAACTAAATATTTCGCCTACTAGGAAACGCCTAAAATTGATTGTAATTTTCATACATCTTCATTAAGCAGTTGGTTTAATCAATGCTATTGTTACAAGTGAGAACAACCCACCTAATGAAAGATCATAAGCGTATTTAATGCAACAAATTATAACTTATGGCATAAAAGCCTCCTAACAAATCATTACTGAAACCTCTTGAGTCTGCTCAAAAATCAATTATTGAAATAATTTTTTAAAAGTGCTTCAGGTACCTCATCAGCGAGTTGTTTGAGGAATTCGGGATTTTAGATATATGGCAATTGTATATTTACAAAATTATAATGTTATGAACTAGAAGATGGGTCTTGGGGTCTACCGCAAACTCTGAATTGGGACAAAGAAATGTCAGATTTTTCGGACCAAAAAGATTCAATGTGTTGCTTAAACATTGTAAAACCATAACCCAGATTCAATTGAATAAATTTGCAAAAAAATGGTTAGTGGGCATTGTAGAGAAAAGTTAGAAGAATTGGCCAACACATTCATAAATAATAAAAAGGATAAATAAAATTGTGTAATAAATTACCTCGTAGGTAGTCATGTTTTGTTATTATTTTTTCTGCACATAAAAATGTCTACCTTAAAACTGGTTGTACCTAGTAATAACAAAAAACAATGTAGTAGATAAAAGAATTGTTATGTTTGTGAATAAACCATTATTACTATTACCAGTATTTCTTCAATTTGTACTGCTTCAGGTCACCCATCAACCAAGCTGTTCATTGGTCACGGAGGATTACTGGGTGCACAAGAATCAACATACTGCGGCGTTCCAATGCTCGGCGTGCCTCTATTTGCCGACCAATACATGAACATTGCTGGACTGGAAGAGAAAGGATCAGTAATCGCCTTGAACTATGGTGATATAAATAAGGAAACCTTCTCCAAAGCTGTGTATAGTCTAATCAACGATGAAAAGTAAGAAATTTTGAAATATTAAGACTGTTATGAAATCACAATTCAACTCCCCCTTCCCGGTGATGTGTAGCCAGTACACATTGCATCTAATAACTTTAATATCTCTGTAAATATAATAAGTACTGGGTTAAGATTCTCAGTATTCCTCATTTACATATCGTTTGAAGTAATCAATTTTAAAAAAATAAATCATTATTGGGCACAAAAAAAGCATTTTCTAACAAATTGGAGATGAATTACGAATACACCAATGTTTCGTATGTCATATATGATAGTACAGAATAAACGGTTGTCTCAAACACTCTTTACGTCTCACTCTCGATGCTATAGGTATATTCATAAGCGAGAGAGACACATTCATGCGTCACACGGGCCATTAGCAAAGTAACCTGTTCCACAACCGCAGCACGCCATATGTGCGCAGTTGCTTTCGGTCTCTTTGTTGGAGTAGCGAACGTCAGCCGATGGTTATTTCATGTTTTTACCAATTAGATTGAAAATATTATCTCTTTTGACTTCAACTGTAAATGATTGAAGAATTGATCATACTCGTATAGACATTAACATCTTAAAACTATAGACATAGAAAGTCGGTTAGTGGTTATATACAAATATTTACACTAATAAAAAAATCCAAATTTTGAATAACAATTGGCTCTTAAACGTATTTAAACATTATAGCAAAAGGCTAAATTAAGTTTTTAATAAAAATTTTGTATACATAAATCTACAGATAAAAATAAATATTTGATGCATAATTTGTAGTTATCTACTATATAGATAGTACTTATCTTTATTGATAAAAATCGCAAAATATCTTACAAATTTAATTATCTTTTTTTTTCAGATACCGCAAGGCGGCACAGCACTTGTCAATAGTATTTAAGGAACGTCCAATGCACCCGTTAGACAGTGCCATTTATTGGATTGAATATGTTATTAAATTTGGAGGAGCGAAACACATGCGATCTGCGGCACATAAACTCTCATGGTACCAGTACTATCTGCTAGATGTATTGGTATTCTTGTTGATATCTATTTTAGTATTACTATTTGTTGTGTGCCAAGTACTTAGGCTAGTGTACGGAATTGTTAGAAACGTTATGAAATTACAATATTACAGTGAAAAAAAGGAAAATTAGGTAATAATATACAAACATATTTTCGGATCTATGACAAAATCACAAATCTGCTGCAAATACCTACTGAAATACAGTAAAACCTCTTTTTTATGTTTTTCAAGGGAGCTACAAAAAATGTGCAAAACTGAGGAAAATGCTAAAGTGAGAAAATGAAAAATATATGAAAAAAAATGGAATATTTACATTAAAATAAAATTTATGATCCAGACATAATTAAAATCGCCAAAACAATAGTAAAAACCGGCATAATTGGGAATGTTGAATATTTATACCCAAAAATGGGTTAAAAATTTAAATTAAAAATAATGATTTCATTAAAAAGATTTTGATATTATGTATTTCAAAAAATATATATGTATCAAATCGCTATCAAATTTTAATTAAGTTACGTTTAAATATTCAAATTCAACCTGAAAATAAAATTTTGAATTTGCATAAAATACATACAATGATTTTTACCCTAAATGTGGGAAAATGTTATTTATATGGTATCACATTTTTGTCTATGGCATTACTTAAAATCATTGAAATTTCAACTGTCATTTTAGGTGGCGGGAAAACTGTTCCATAGTTTTATAACTTTTTAAATTGTCTTCTTTTCACATTATATTAATAACTTTTAATATTTCAATTGCTACATTTTTAAACATCCTTCATTGTAATTCATTATATTAGATAGATATGAGACTATTGTTTAGTGGGTAGATGGGTGTCACAATTTAGTAACATGTCATTTTTGATGAAATGAAAACTAACCCTAAAGGTAGACACTTAAACAAAAAGATCAATTACAATGCACTTTGAATTTTATTAAATACAATAATTCACCCTATATTAGTTGTATACATACCCGCTTTTATTTATTACCAGACTTAGTTCATTCAAAAAATGGCAAACACAAATTAGTAATTCAGTTCATAGATTATGTAGAAATTTGTTCGGTTTGTCGGCGCACATGCGGTGGTTTTTGGCAGACATTTTCAGTTCAACATGATTTTGCATTTTTTGACACATAAATGAGTTTCGAATTTTTTTAAACATAAAGCCGTGGTGATGATAAAAGAGACCTGAACATTTCGGTGCAAAAAGTGGGAAAATGTGAAATTGAGGAATGTAAAACCGAGGTTTTACTGTATAGTAGTTTAATGGTATCATAAATCTATTTATATTTTCTGAAATATATTCTGATATAAGTAGGTCACTTTTGTGGGTTACAACAGCTTACACGATCAATTTCTATAATTAGAATTATTTATCATTTATTAAGAAGTTCAGTGCTAGTCAAAATAAACCTAGAGGGTTTGTAGTAAAACCAAATGTCTTATATTAAGTCAATTTGTATAGTCACGTGTAATGAAAAATTATTTATGTAATAAAGTACATTGGCAGACTAATATACAATTTGTATTTAGAAAATAACAGGAATTTTTGTGTTTTGAAAACAATATTTATATTTTATTATATAAATAAAACACGAGTGATACTTTAATCCACAAATTTGGAATATCCAGTGACCGGTTTCATCGCTTTCGCGACATCTTCGAGACTGGTATCTTTATTAAAAAGTTAAATGTATTTATACTGAACAGAGGTAAGGATACATAATTCAAAGTTATATGTAAGTAAATTAAATAAAGTAATTTTTATCTTAAGGATCATTATCAACAAATTTTCTATAGGTTAACTAATGAATTAATAAAGATACCAGCTTCGAAGATGTCGCGAAAGCGATGAAACCGGTCCCTGGATATTCCAAATTTGTGGATTAAAGTATCACTCGTGTTTTATTTATATAATAAATTACAATGAACTTCCATCAAGAATTTTCACTTACAAACTTAAATGTTTCAATATTTATATATTTGTCTGCATTAATGTTGTCACCTTCGAAATAGTCCCCATTAGATATTATGCACTTGTTCCAGCGCTTCTTCCAATCCTCAAAACCCTTCTTAAACTCGATCTTTGGGATAGCCTGTAGCTCTTTTACCGATGCGGTTTAAATGTCACCTATGCTTGTAAAACGATGGCCGTTTAAGGTTCTCTTTATTTTTGGAAATAGGAAAAAGTCATACGGAGACATGTCTGGCGAATATGGAGGCTGGGACATCGTTACAGTATTGTTTTTGGCCAAAAATTTATGAACTAGCAATGAAATGTGAGCAGGTGCATTATCGTGGTGCAAAAGTCATGAATTGTTTTGCCACAAATCCAGGCGTTTTTTTTTGGATTGCTTCACGGTAAACGGCGTTGAACTACTCGATAGTACTCCTTATTGACCATTTGACCTCGTGGCAAGAATTCATGATGAACTATGCCATTAAAATCGAAGAAAACAGCGAGCATCACCTTCACATTCGACCGCACTCTTTTTCGGTCTTGACAATCCAGAATGCCTCCACTGGGACGATTGAGCCTTAGTTTTGACGTTGTATCCGTAAACCCATGTTTCGTCACCTGTTACAACACGTTTTATGAATTCTGCATTGTCGTTTACTCCATTTAGTGACACCTGAGCAACTTCCATTCGCCGCTGTTTTTGTTTAAAATTTAACAATTTTGGAACAAATTTTGCTGCCACGCGTTTCATAGCCAAAACATTAGAAAAAATTTCATGGCATGAGCCAATTGGTATGCCAACATGATCAGCGACTTCTCTGATTGTGATTCGGCGATCGCTCATAACCATTTCATACACTTTAGCCACGTTTTCATCAGTCGTTGATGTGCTGGGGCGTCCGTGCCGTTCGTCATCTTCAACGTCTTCACGGCCATCTTGGAAACGCTTATACACCACTCTTAAACTCTTGTTTTACTTATAGCAAACTCACCATAGCCTTTGTAACATTTCACAAACTTTATTTAATTTTTTTACACAAAATTTGATACAAATTCTTTGATCCATTTTTTTTAACAAACGAAAATCACCGAGCTTATAAAAACATGTCTATCCTTAGCGGCTGCCACAGACAAAGTAAACAATGAATACAGCTGAAAATTTTAGCATACGTCAGGGGCATGTATACCAACATAATTTTTAAAAAAGATTATCGGACTCTCCAAACCCACGAAATTTAAAAATTCCTGTTATTTTCTGAACACCCTCGTACATACATGTACATATAATTTAAATAAATTTAATATTTATATACACATATTACACGGCATGTTCCTAAAAATAAGTTCAAGAATGTACAGATACAAAGGTTATGAAAAAATTATAAAACATCGAAAACAGGGTAGGTAATTTGAAACCCATATTTTCCAAGAAAGCTAAAAGATTCGGTGAACTTACTCTGATAATGGTAGAGATGATAAAGATAGAGTTTGCCGCTGGTACGGTTGGAAATAGAATAATATTAATAAGCAACATGTGGCTCTCTCGAGCTCAGATGGTCTTTTTTTGTTATTGAAGAAAACATCCGAAAGAATTCTACTCTGCCAGCATTCTGTTGCTTTGTATACTGTAGTTACTTTTAATTAAATGATATACATAAACTTATTTGACAAACCTGTGAATAGATTATAAGTAGTACAAAAAATAAAACAACGCTGTATTTTCTGAATTTGTGCTTTATTTATGAAAAAAATGTAAATTATCCTACAACGAATCTCCGATTTGAATTAAAATTACATATCAGTATGTACCGAGACATTCCACTTCGTGCCGCCTGAGTGCCTCCAAATTATCTACAGATTTCCTTCGGGGATCGTGGTACCAAAATACACTTTGTGTTCACTTCAACTTCTGATACAAATTTATAGTTAAAATTTACATACAATCCACGGAGGAAGTGAATCATCGGATAAACACCGAGAGGACTCGCGTAAAACCGGATTAACTATTATATTTCACAATCAGATTACTGTTTCCGAGTTCCATCTTACGTAGACACAGAAAAACACAAAAAGTGGAACATACACACGATGGGCGGGCGCGTAGGAGCCGAGCACGCTCTTCGCAGCCATAGTCACCAACACTAAATTAATCACTATATCAAAAACCTTGAATAACTTAAAATATAATTCGCTTAGTAAAAATCCTGACCTCTGCAGAGTCAGGTCTCTGGTCCAATGTACAATATAGGTCACTAGCACTATCCCAGGAGAGCCTCCATGGTGTAGGGGTGGGGCTGTGGGGGGGGTCAGTCTAGGATGACCACCTGCGGGGGACTTTGCCCCCGGCCAGCGGACGCCACGGCTTGCGTGCCGCCCTCCGCAGCTCCACCACTGTGAGGCTCCTTCGCCGCACCCTGCAAATACTTCCAGTTACAGCTACATAGCAACTAATCCAGTCAAAATAAAGGTTTTCAAGGGAGCAACAAAAAAGGCGTAAAATTGAGGTTAATGGGAAAAAACAGAATTACATAAATATTTTGCAAGATTTTTTTTTTTAAATGTCATAATTGGGGATTATGGACAATGATTTCAATGAGGACAATGATTTCATTAAAAGATTTTGATTTTTGTTTTTTTTCTAACAATATTATCATCTGTTTTTTAAATCAATTCAAAAACAACACCTATAAATAATTTTGTGATGTGTAAATGCTTAAATATAAAAACACAAAAAAATACATGCAATAATTTTTCTTCTAAATATTGTAAAATGTTATTTATTTGTTACCACCTTTTCAACCATGGCATTACTAAAAATCGCAGGAAATTCAATGTCATTTAGATTGCGGCAAAACTGTTTTACACTTTTATGATAACGCGGCGGCGAGTGGTACTATTTTTATGTAGAACTGAGACAGATTGAAAGAATTTTTTCAACGTAAAACATAAAAAAAAAGAAAAACCTAAGAAACGTTGAATAGGGGGAGTATTTGATTTATAATGTATGCAGAAAAATGGGACCTGAACATTTCGGCGTAAAAAGCAGGTAAATGAGGTTTGTTTTTGTGCCCTGAAAATAAAATAAATACATAAGCAGAAAATTGTACTAACTTGGCTTGGTCCGTAACGCGGAAGTAGAGGTCATCGGGAGCGTCCATCCAACTGATGACGTGTCGCCTTCCCCGCGCCCCCACTCCAGCTCCAGGTTTTCCGTTTACCTGCTCAGCAAACATACAAATTATTGATTGCATTCAGATTAAAACTACAACACATATTCAATTGAAACATTTAATAATATTAAAAATTGCACTCCAAATCACAGAAACTGTAATTTACTATGTAAAAAAAAAAAAAAAAGAGGGATTTGGTATATTTTGACAATAGTTGCTATATAAAAAAATTGGAAAGTAATAATTGAGAAAAGCCTAGTAAATTTGTTAAAAATAAACATTTGTAAATTGTTGCACTGCACATTTTTAATGAATATTTCGTGTTAATCATCCCAGGATCGAACCCGGGACCTCGAGCATGGTAAGCGAATGCGCCAATCATTTCACGATGAGGTGGACTTATCCCTACTTGATTTCCTTTTTCAGGATTTTTACCTGAGTAGCCATCGTCCAGGATGCTGGTTCTATTTCACACACAGAACTGTATATTAAATCCCACCGGACACAGAAAATAATTGTAAAATGAAATTACGTGTGCGAAAATATGTTTGGGAAGCGGCTGCCCAGTGGCTTGGGCGCGCGCACACATAGCGGCGTACTGCTCAGGGGAGGGCCTCTGCATGGGCTGCGGGTGCTTGTTGGGCCGCTTGGCTGGGGGGGGACGCTCCCCGGCGCTGGCTGCCGCCGCTGCTGCTCCCGCGCCCGCGCCGCCCTCCGCCGCGCCCCCTGGAAACACAACTCGAGTTAATACGCACAGTACAACTCATCTCCGAGTAATGGTATTAAGACCAAACAATTAATATATACAATGGCATACATTTTCACGGCCTTTCAGATACTGCTGATGTTCTTCCGGGTTGATATGCGGTGTATTTCTAGCACTACTTGTTAATGTTTTCGACACCATTTATATAATTCAGAGCTCCCCAATCTTTATGAATATGCGAGCCTTTAATGAGTAAAAAAAAATCTGGTGACCCCTAGGACGTTAATTTTATTATACTACTCGTACGTCCTACCTTTAAAAAAATTATGTGTAAGATGGGAGCGGGTTCAGCGGGCCGTCAGCAGGAAGATCGTTAAGTCTTATATTTATCTTGCTGCTGAAGGTATGCTTATTCTTAGTGATGGTGGGGGGGGGTGTCAGTGCTATGCGAGCTCCTGACGTCACTGCGACCTGTGAAGATCTATTGTGACGGGTCCCCTCCATGATGGTATGCTTAAAACGGTATTTAATTAGAATAAGATTGACGTTTTCTAATTGAAGAGAAAAGATGAGTATCCATAGCTGGCAAGGGAAGCTTTGTAATTATTAGTCATTTGCCCCATCTAATGTTGATTGCTTGTGATTCAAAAATAGAACCACGATTTTCAAATCGTCAAAAAATAAATAGGCATAGCCTTCTCGCTGAAATTATTGTATTTTTAGTGTAGTTAATAGGGTACCCTAAGCTCTTGCTTTAAATTTTTACTTTGCTTGCGACTGCAATCCTCGTTGGGGACACGACACGGCGTCATGACCTACAGGTTGAAAAACACTGATATATTTTACTAATAAATCCATTACGTTTGCCTAAATGATGACTGTAATGCTATCCAGAACGTCGACAGGCAGTGATAAACACACACGCATGGCATTAACTATAAAATCACCACCAGTATAAAATTTACTTTTTGTATCTTTCTCTTTTTTGGCTCCAATATTAGTTTGAATACAGAAAGATGACTCCTTAACCCCATATGCACATTTATATCGGTAGTGAGATGGCAGAAGGGACCATCTGTATTTTTTCAGCTTTTTAGTTTTTAACAGTTTTGATAAATATTTAAAACCGAAAGAATATTTAAAAAGGTTATTAATTCTTCAAAACTGGACAACACTTACATATTTCAGTTTGTAGATTGGATCAATGTCTTATTTCAGCTCTCTTGATCATTAAAAAAATACAGAATGTCTCATCTAACTACCAATATGTGGTGTTACTAAAAAAAACTACAAGAACTTTTACCTCAAAAAAATTCAGTCAAATTTGTTGAAATACTTTTTTTAAATTAAAAAACCTTTTCAAATAATACTTAATAAATTCAAACGCTTCTAGTATTAGTTTTAACACAAATTACTACCAACTTCGAGTTTGTACATATACACACACACACATCCAATAACAATAGTGTTTAAGAAAAAGGTGTACCCTCCATTGTTTGTACAAAAGCTTTTACAAAACTGTGACAAATTTCGATTCAAGTTCTAGTTAAAATTATTTACCCAATGAATTTTTAAACTGTTATAGCAAATCAAACTCACTTTTTTTCATTTGAGAAGTGAGAAAAAAATACAATAACAAAATATACATTAGATGCACGACAACTATATTTAGATGTGATCTAACTGTATCTTGAACACCATAAACTCATAAAAGAGGGTGCTAAAACATCGGCGATGTAATGTCGTGTTACATTAAGCAAACGATTACATGTTTTTAAATAAAGGAATTTAAATATAAAACTTCCATAATCAATAAAAATAATTCATGTCTGTTATAGCAAAATTAGCGACATCATTATTTTTTTTAAATAAAAGAGATATATCAAGTCTTGTATTCTTGGGTTAAAATGGTAAACATATTGTTGCCAAAATTTACTTTATTTATAACGGAACGCCTTTTCTTTAAACACAATTGATAAAGTATACCTATATCTAGTTATTATAAACATTAAATATAATATTTGAAATATTAACTCGCTACAAAACAAAATACAATGGAGAATATAAGTTGAATGAACAGCGTCAAGTTTAAATACTCCCAATGAACAAGAGCTATTAAATAATGCACAATCAAAATGTATTAATAAAACATGAGAAAAATTCTCACTTTGTCACTCACCGTCATCCCAATCCAAGTCAGAGTAGAAGCCAACAAACGCAAAAAACAAACTATTAGTTTACATCCGATACAAAGGAATATCCATCTTATGGATTTGTTTACATAAATCATTCATTTGGTTAACCCTCTGAGAGTAACATTGTTTATTAAGGAACAGTAATTTAGGTTTATAGAAAAAAAAACTACTAATAATACTGTTTGTCCAGGCATTTTTAAGGTAAAACAAAGATTTTAGAAAAATCGTAACAAGTGGCATAGTTTATTTAGAAAATTATTACCTTAAAAATGGGTAAAACTATTTTTGTTATACACCCTGCATCATCATACATGTATTCAATTTTTAATGTTTTTTTTGTATCCGGAGACTGTATCGTTTCATCTCCATAAAACATCATAATCGAGCACTCATTTTAAGGCTGATTTAATAATCATAGAGTAAAAATATGTAAAATACTGAAATTAAATGAACAAAAGATATTCACTGTGAAAGCATAAATATTACCCTAATATAAAAGGTTATTTAGTTAGCACTCAGGGGCCAAGGGTTAAAATAATTAAGACATAATATTATTAAAAATGGATATTTCTTTGATCTAGATGAAAAGGAGGATGTTAGGTACTTAAACATTAATATGCAGCTGTCTTTTAAAAAAAAAAATATTGAAAATAATATATAGTAGGCACATAAATATTTTTTAAATAAAAAGGTTCTATTTATTGGATTATGAGAGAAGATTTTAATATCTCTTATACATTAATACAAATAAAATGATTTATGAATAATATTGAATTGATTTAAAATAACAGCACCGCTTCAAATGAAATGATTATAAATTGTAATAAGCGTTCTACATGAAATTAGAATTAAAAAGTTAGTGTTTTAGTAGGACAAATTATTTTCACAGCACACAATATCGGAAAAATAGATTCGAGATGTTTTTATTTCATATTGCTTCATCATAATTGAAACAGAACCGGATTGTGGCTCGCTGTAGTCTCCCAAACTCACATGCCAAATGTGCGAGGTTCAATCCCCACTCTGAAACAAATTGATTCCCATTTTCTAACAGTGAGTTATTTAGAACTCTTCAAATGTCCCCAAAAATTGAAATATAAGAACGCAAACATTTATTTTTATTATTTAAATACACAACTGCCATAACTCTCATGCAGACACTTAATGAGATCATATATTTACTGTGATAAACAATCAAAGTATTTTTCTAAAATATATTGAATTAAGAGTTGAAATATTTTTTTAAAAATGTAATTTAAAGTGTAAAAAGATGATAGCGCCATCATAAAGGAGTCTAACTAATATTTTAACATATCTTCGCCTTCATGAATGAAGTATGCAACATTTGATGAAACAATGCAGCGCGTCGTATGCATCATTAGTTGCAGATAGGTTAAGTAAGAATAGGATTCTTAATATGTGAAACACCAGACATTTCGAATTTACAAGACACCTCAGTGTTTTTTTGGCTCGATCGTTTGTATGTTTGTGAAGGTATGAATACAGCAGCTCGAATCTGTTTAATCCCAGTTAGTAGTGTGGTGTTGGGGACCACCCCACCAAGGAGACTTACTGTCCACACCGTTGAGGTCATCGTAGCGCCGCTTCAGGGCTGGAGAGGGAGAAGTTCCCGGAACCGGCCGGATTCCCTCCGCCTCAGCCTTGTTGGGTATGCGCTCGTACATTAGGCTGCCATCTGCCAGGACAAAAAATTATGAAACCGCCAGATATACGAACAATTTTCACAGATTTAATTTTAAGCTACGAACGTGTTAAAACAACCCCTAAATTAGAGGTGACTAAAATTGAAATAAATGAGCTGTCTATGTATGATTCACATAATTAATTTTTGATGTTTTGTCGGAAGTCAGAAATTTGTGAATCGACATTTTTTTTATGGTAGATTTATTGAAATAAAAATTTTATTATAAATTTATTATTTTTATTATATAAATTCTATTGATACTTGTATTAATGATAATTCAGTGCAAGTCCCATTCCAAGAACAAGAGCTTGTCTTCTTGCAGAGGAACAGTATTAAAAACAAAAACATGATATTATTCTTAAACTGAAATTTAAATTGTTTTACATTTTAAAAAAATACATCAATATATTATATTCATAAAAGTTAATTCCATATTAAATAAATATTACACAAAATGAAAAAAATTACATAAACGAGGAAGTTCAGTGGTTTAAAAAAAATACATATTTGTTTATTAACATGACTATCAAACTAAACCAAAAACTTTTTTTCATATTTTTATAAAACACGCTAAATGTAAAAAAAACAAGGCTACCCTGAAACCAGAAATCTACCACAACATTATAATTGATTGGTTATCATTAACACGTTTTCAGGTGAACCTGTGACTTTTCACAGTAGTTCATTTTTATTAAAACCTTTTTTATAAATTTTATCATACATTGTTGAGAAACATTGGAATACAATTAAAATCTTTAATTTTTACTGCGTGAATGAAAACATTTTGTATGTCAAATTTTTTGTAGCACTTAACTTCCTCATTTAATTGCGATGTGGACGTAAGATGGAAAAATTGACTAAGGCCCTTTGTAAAAAGCGTTGGCTAAGACGATTGCCACATGCACGGAGGGTTCTAGGTTCGATTCTCAGTGAGATCACACTGATTAAATGTGATTTCTTAAGCCTAGGTGAGTGTAATTACCTGGAGCCTTGGGAGGCTTGGGGAAGGCCACCTTGGGCGGCTGGGGCATGCGATCCTTGGGCGTGAGGCGCAGCCAGGCGTGTTGCGGGGCGCCGGGGGGCGCGGGCGGCGCGGGACCCGCCAGGCGCTCCGCCACGCGCGCCACCTGCCCGCGCGCGCGCCCGCCGCGCCCCGCTGCCAGCGCCTCCAGCTCCGCGGGGCTCATGCCGCCCATGCCCACGCTGCCTGCAATCACAAATCATACTTGATTATATACGCGAATACACAACTGAGGATATTTTATGTAATAAGAAAAGCCAAAGGTCAACTTCAACCTAGCTAAACATTTTATAAATGGCAGATCTGTGGATGTATGGAATGGTCTGCATCAAGAAATAGTTACAGCCTGTAAATACATTAAAAAACGAATTGAATAAAGGAGATTTTTCAGGGGGGGCCAAAACTTTTTTGTATTTTCTTTGAGTTTTTGTTTTTCTTTTCACCATTTAAAGCAGTGCTGATGCGTCATGTATATTTAGATTTGTCTTAAAAAATGATATCATGTTATTTAAAGAAAATCTCAATCATCACAAATAAAATAGTCAAAATAGGGCACTGTTGGAGAAGTATTTTTTTGCATAAGATTATTTTTATAATTTATTCTGCATACGTAACTAAAAATCAGATTTATTGGGGTAATGACTACTTTGTCGGGAGTGCGATAAACAGGAAGTGAAACGAGCTTACCAGAAAGGCAAGATAAGAGCATATCAGCCGATAAACACAAGTTCCTAATTAAATTATATAACTTGAGGTGTCCTTACAGTCGTGCTTGACCTGGTGGATGTTGACGGGCGTGAAGGGCGCGCGAGCGATGCGTCGTGGGCGGCGCAATGCGCGCGACAAGCGGCGCGCCAGGCGCGTAAGCGGGGAGGTGCGCAGGTAGAAGGCGGCGCGCGTCTTCATGACGGGCCGCGGCGAGCCAGCGCGGAGTGACACGCCGTGCGCGCCCGCCACGTGCCGCGCAAGCTGCGCCTTGAGCTTGAATTCCTGCGGGTGGCAATGCACTCTTAGTGTTGCTGGGTCATGTATATATTGGATCAAATAAAATAACTTACGAGGTAATTCTTATAACATTTAGCATATTTGTCACTTAAACTCAATGCCAAAAATATATTTGCAGGTATTTTATCATTATTATTACAGTTAGACCTCCTTTTTAAGTTTTTAAGGAAGCAACAAAAAAAAGTGTAAAACTTGTTGAAGTGAGGAAATGAAAAACGTATGGAAAAAACAGAATTACATAAAAATAAAATTGATGTATCAGACTATAGTGTATATATATTGCCAGAAAAATTGTAAAAACAGTCATAATTAGTGATTACGAATATTTATACCAATTTCCAATGATTTCATTAGTAATATTTCGTATTTTTTCAATCAATAATATTATGTATTTTTTTAATGAATTTAAAAAACATGTTTAAACAATTTTATTGGCTTAAATTACATGTAGTGATTATTCCCCTAAATGTTGGGAAATTTAATTCCATTTCCACTTACATGGCGGAAAAACTGTTTCACACTTTTATAACTATCTTCTTTTCACATTATGTTTATAACTTCAAAAAATATTTCTATTGCCACATTTTTAAACTCTCTGCATTGTAATTTATTGATGTAAAGACTTTATTTTTACTAAACATGCGTCAACTGGGTGTCACAATTGAGTAAAATGGCAAAATTAGACACTTAAACAAAAAGGTTGCACCTACTATGAATTTTATTTACTTTGAGACAATAATTTACCCTTTTTTATTTATCTTGATTTTATTCTGTATTTTGGGTAAACACGGTGGCACGCCTTGACGTCTTTTGACAGATCGAATGAGTTTCGAAAAAAATTCAATGTAAAACCGAGGTTATGAAAGACGTAAAAAAACTTTAATTAGAGGGAATATTTGAATGAGAAAGTATGGAAAAAATGGGATGTGAGCATTACGACGTAAAATGCGGGAAAATGTGTAAAATTAAGGAACGCAAAAGCGAGGTTTTACTGTATATACACCAGTAAGCTGATAAGTGTACATCTAATACTCCGTGTTTTAGAGACAGAAAATATAACCATGGAAAAAATTACACAAATCTGGAGTCCCTATTTTAAGAAAAATAGAGTTGTTGGAGAAAGTCCAGAGAAGGGAAACTAAAATGGTAGAAGACCGCTTAAGGAAGCTTGGATCGAGTTTATTGGAAGAGCGGGGGTAATGTGGTGATTTAATTGAAATTACTACAACTATGTAATATTAATGTTTTTTGTTGATATTACTTGATAAAACTCCATGGTTAATGATGATGATAAAATTATAAATAAACTTATCAATGAAACTTCTTGGTTTAGTTTTACTTTTTATTATGCCTACTTAGGCGAAAGCGCTCGTTGGTCAAAATAATAAAAAGTACAACTATGTAACTTCATAATCAGCATTTTTGAGTTACCCACCAAAAACACACATTTGTATCTTCCTCCGTGAATGCTAGAAATAGGCGAGCCGTGATTCGTTAAAATCATATTATAATGATTTGAATGCATGATTTGTTTATTTGTAGTATTCATGGAGGAAGGTAAGAAAAAGGGTTCTGAGTGGGTAACTCTCAAATGTTGATTATGAAGTAACCTAGTTGTAATGTATCGAAGTTGAAATCAATGTTCATTATAGGTAACAACCACCATCACATTCAACTCAAATAATTCAAGACGTGTTGTTTCAATTACAGCTGAGAAAAACAGGCGTCGGTTGGTTGGTTACCTTGCCACAATTGAGCATGGAACACCGGTGGGGGCGGTGGGAGAAGGCCGAGTGCGGGGGTCCTGTCTCCTCCCCGTCGCTGCTGCGTCCGCGCGCCCGCACCGCTCCACCCCCGCTCGCAGGAGCCCCGCTACTACTGAGCGAGATGGCTTCCGGTTCCCCTTCGCACGCTCCTCCAGCCACCTGGAATCAAATAGTAAAAAATTTGGTTATTCGGTATACTAAACAATGACAAAAATATTGTGCGATACTCTATTTTCAGTTCTACAACTGACATTTCATTGCGTGTGAAAACTGCAAAAAAAAAAAAAACACAATAATGGGATGTGTGTGGGTAGTGCACAAATTGATAGGTGGATCCATTTGACCAAACCTTTTAAAAATATTAAACAATAATTCAATATAAATAGCAATATTCTCTAACATAATTCAATTCTAAAAACAAAAAAATATCTTAGCACAATACATATTTATAGTGAGGTAATATTTATATTATAATGAAAAATTTCTTAAAAAATGTAATAATTCAAGATTTTCATTTAGGAAATGACGGCTTTAGCTGTCAGTCCAAAAGACCTTAGTAGTGAAAGGATAGCTATAGCCTTAATTAAGAAGTAATTATATGGTAGCAGATATTTATCGTGTCCCTGTAAAAAACAGTCAGTAACTAAAGTGTCTCAGTATGTTAATCAAAAACATTTACTTTAAACCATCAACTACAGTCCAATTGGAAGTGAAATATTAAAAAAAAAAATAGGAAAGTTATGATGTGTCCATTTGAGTGGATCCTATGAGAAAAAAATGTCCGCTAACGAATTAAATACATTTTTTATGACAAAAATGTGACAATACAGTTAGTTTTGCATCCATCCAACGAAATGTAAAAATTAAATGCCTGTAAGTCAATTGATCGACATAAAGGTACGATAACATTCTCAAGTTCTTTTTTAAATGTTGTGTGAAAACTTACTTTAAATCCGCCATATTTTTTCCAGTACTGCCAACATGAGGAACATAATCTACTCTGTAATTGTGAGGGACCCCACCCATACCACTGAGAAGATGAAGTTGCTAAAAAAGAAAAATACATATTATACTCACGAAATTACTGTGCACTGAAAAACTAAATGAATTAATTAAGAGAAGTATCTATTGTTTAGTGTGATAAAATAGAAATTCAACTCAATGTAAATATTTTGTAACATAAAAATTTTTTAGAAAAGGTAATAATTTTTTTATAATCGTGATCATGCAACCAAGCGCTAGTGGTTAAATGACACGTAGCGGATGTCGGCTCGAAGTTTGTATGTATTAGTTTCTAATGGCGGGCGACTAACGTCAACTTATCGAATCTTATTTGAATAAAGAAACATTGTGTGAAAGATTTTTTGTGAAAAATGTGATCCTTGAATATTTATAGTTGATTTAAGATAAAGTTTTGTGTTTTACTGACATGAAGAAAGAGATATTTTCAAATTAAGAAATTAAAGAAGCTTGGCGTACAGATGTCACCTGTGCTTCAAATGTCCGGTGTCCATACAAATATTAAAACAGATAAAATTGCAAATTATTTACCTTGACACGAACTGCAGATCTCTCCCGAAGTAAGATTAACCGCTGAGCCATTTGTACCGCCATTCATCACATTATTAGACTTATTATTATTTATAATTGCTGGGTTGGGTTTATTACTGTAATAAATAAAAAAGAATGATTAGGAATATTAATCAAATCATTGTGAAAATATTTTTTTTATCAGTGCTACTTTTATGTTTAATCCATTCAAGAGTGAGGTGTTACTACAAAATTAATATTACGAAATGGAGGTATTTATAATTTAATGTTTCAAGTGACCTATATTTAGTAATTTGACGAGATTAATAAGAAATAGAAGTATGAAACGACCACAAACACTCACTAGTTGGGAATGTAGACTTGTTTCAGCTTGGACTCAGCTTCCACAGCCTTCACTCTCTTCTGTTGTACGTATCTGTCTGTTGTCTTCCACATGTAGTAATATTCCACTATGTTTTTTAACGTTTTCCATGGTAACTATAACAGAAACACCACTTATCAAACATCCGACCATGGTAATACACCACTTCTCCAATGCTGCGTGACAGTTTTGAGTAAATATATATATTATGCAAACATCATCACGACAACTGATGCTCGTTGAAATGATGAACTGAAAATTTTGTGAGTTTCAAATATGTATATACATCAAATTTACTAGATATGTGTAAAAACTAATAAGAATTAGTTCTGGCATTATACTGTCAAAAGATAAAAAAAATGTATTGTGAAAGAGGTTCAGATTTCAGTTGATTTTCCGATGAAACAAACAAGTTAGGGATACATTTATATAGACATCGAAGAGAATAAAGTACACTTTCATTTCAAGGCAAAATCATTCGCATTTTGTATGAAATGAATTATAAAAGTCTAAATCATCTGTCACCGAGATGCCCTCTGTAGTCAACACAATGTATTTTACTGTCATAATAATTTTGTTAGTAGAGTTGAAAACCAATTATTAAAAATAATGGAAGGACAAGCAGCCATTGCTGGTGTGCCTATACCTAGTAGACATGTAGTCAGTTCTTCCTTTAACTTTGCATTCACTCAGAGGCATTGCATCTCAGGTAAATAGTTGAAGTACTGACTCAAAACTGAACAAACAACGTTTGAGTATTGATGATACAGAGAAAAAATCAGTGAAAAAATTCAGTGCTATGGAAAATTTGATAAAAAATGTTTTCTTACAAATGGTAAAAATTAGAGCATTTAATTGTATGGCACAATGAATAATATATATAAATACTTTACTATGTTTCTGTGACCACATATTCACAATAACCTATCAGTTATATCGCTATGTTGTTTTGGCAACTGATTTCCGGTTTTCGGGATAGCCATGTTTTTCGCCGTTTAGTGTATTTTGACGAACAAATAATTTGTTTTTATAATTGTACAAGGTCAACATTAAAATGTCAGAAACACTCACTGACATCCAAGAGGTGTAATTTTAAAGTTTCTATGGGGATTTTAGAATTACAAAATTTAAAAAAAATCACAGCGATGATAATTCGATACATAATAATAATAATAAAATTATTTTATTGGCTTAGTTTATTAACTATTTATTATTAGTTTAGTAGCATTATCAAATATATATATTTTTTTAAATCACAGAACATCCTCATTGCTTTATTTGATGAAATTGTATTTTAAGATGGGTTAATTATTACATTAATTCGACCCAATTGTAAGAGGAAAAATGGGTCTACTTACAAAGTCGGTCCGGATGTCATTAAAGTCCTTTCCATACTTGTCGAGGGCCTCCTCAAATAGGTTGGCCTCTGAGGCGCTCCACTCCTCCATTTCGTCCCGGCACAGGACGGGGCCTGAGGGGGGCACAAGGGAGGAAAGGGCGGCTTCCAGGCAATAGTCGTGCCGGTGGAGGGTATCCATGGCGTGGAACTAAAATAATGTTTGGTTTTGTAGACATAGACATTTCTTGATATAAAATATGCCGAAACACTATTTTGACATACGATGACATATTCTAATGCCTACATTTTGATTAAAATATGACACTTCTAGCACTAACACCGGAAACAAAAAATATACATATATTGTTTATGTTAATTCAATACTGCGGGAGAACCATTTGTCAAAATGTGCAGGAAGGACAAAAAACCACATGATTTCGAAAAAAAAAAGATAAAAAATAAGTTTAAGCATGGTTTACTTTGTGTTGTTGATTTACATTATAAATGCAAGCAGTCCATTGGTAAATTTATAAATTTAAATATACCAATCAATGCGGCTTGTCCCATTCAACTAATAATGACAAAAAAACTTAGTTGGGTTTCTGGCACAAGTTGGTAACTACATTTGACTTGTTGTTAGATACTGCACATTTTAAGTTAAAAGTTCACACCAAATCAACCATTTAAATGAAACTGCAAGCAGAACATTATAAAATATTATTTTTTGTACTTATAGAATACGAAATATTTTTATTTACTTTTTAAACAGAGATTATTTGATGCCATTTATCACATGCAACAATAAAGGGTTCAGTTTTATTAATTGATTATAAATTATAACAAACAAAAATATCAACAGGATGGTGTATGAAATGCGCTTGTGAAGCAACAGATGGTTTAACAAAACCGATGTGAAAAATTGCAGAAATTTGCAAGTACCCACATGGACAGAATGGTTAATCGCACAGAATGATTGACTTTTAAACAACCACAAGCACATAAGAATGCCTATATTTTAAGACCAGGGGTTGCCAACCAGATAAGACCCGAGGTTTGCTTTTTACTCACCAGCGTCCGTGCGATCGGCCAATCATCATACTTCTATTAGCACCCATGGTAAATAGAGAACAGCATTGGAAACTTAAAATCCGGTTGTGGTCCTGTGGCTAGTGTCTCGGACTCACGGACCAAAGGTCTGTGGTTCGAATCCTACTCTACCCCAACTTGATTCCATTTTCTAATAGTGAGTTATTTACAACTCGTTGAAAATGGCCTTCAAAGTTAAATATTTGGGTAAATCATAATAACGCAAATATTTATTTAAATTTAAAAAAAAAAAAAAACACCAAATGCAATATATCTCATACATCTGTTGCGTGAAAAAGAGGTGATCAGTAATCAATCATAAGCTTCAAGATCCAGTCCAGGAACTATGAAATATTGCAGTGTAAAAACAAATATTTGAAATCATCCCTGTCAAAATTCAAAAATAGGAAGGAGTTGAAAATACTCATCTAGGACACTAGGTTCTATTTCACACTAAGTGCAGTGATTTTCAACTCTATACGATTAAAAAAAAAAAAAAAATTGGTTACGCTTGCAATATAACTAGATAGATAAAAAAAATCTTGAAAGTCTTTGTCTTTCTGTAACCTATTTTTTTCTTTGCCTTGCTGCGATCGACAGTCCTAATAGCAGCGATCGACCGGTTGCCCATCACTGTTGTAGTCTCTACTTAATCACGAATTAGTTTGTCCCTTACCAGGGTAATGTCTCTACTGGCAGCGGCGGCGGACATGTGTAAGGAGGGTTGCTTGACGCTGCTGCTGCAGTCGAGGGCGCGTGCGAAGGTTCCCACGGAGCGGGACACAACCAGGAACTGGTCGATCTGTCGGTCCGTCAGCCCGTGTTCCGGCGTCCAAACCACAGTCTCCAGATCCTCTAATCTCCGAGGGTCTTCTTCGCCTGGAATCAATTCAAAAAAATTGTTTTATTTTTTAACATCTTAATCATAATATAATTATTTGTATTTAATTATTCATTTAGTTTGTAAATTTACAATATTACATAAATTTTCTTACTAGTAAAACACTAAATTAATTATAAAAATAAATATATCCAACTTAAATTAATAACTAATTCTAGATAATTTATTACTTATCTCCTAACATAAACAAATCATTATGTTTGAAAAATGCCAAACTTCAACTAATGCTTTACAGTCCTGTTCATGGAAACGATAAGGAGTTGAAAAAATCCAAGTTATACAGAACAGGGCAATCGGAGCAATATTAAGGCTGTAGTCGGGTAAAACACACAAAAATTGAGAAAATCATACGTATTAGACATTTTAAAACTGATGTTTTTTAAAAATCGCACAATAAAAAATAAAAAAAACATAAATTAGATAAAAGCAATAATTTTTAAAGGTATTTCTATTAAAACATATACTTAAAAGTTTTATATAACTAAAATATAAATACTTTTCGGCCGGCAGATTCCACCATTTCAAATTTAGACTTAACTTTAGTATCTCGATTCTCATATAAAGACTAAGTATTAAACTAAAATTTGTTCTAATGATTTGAAGATAATAAATTGAACATTTAAATAGCGAAAGCAAAATCATAATTTTTTGTATTCGAAAAGAAATATAACCATTTTAAATCACATAAATTTTGTGACATTTTTTGTTTATTTCTACGAAAAATTATGCCTTCAGTAATACTTTGAAAAATTTTGTTATTGAAATATTTTAGTTGAAACCTTTTGTAATAGAATTGTATTCTCCTTTTTTTAAAGAAGATAATTTTGGTTGTAATATTCAATTTCCAACAATATCTTATTTAGGTTTTTATTGTACCCGTAAGGGTATAAAAAGGTTGGTCGATGCATAAAAATTAAATTTATTCTAGACTTTCATTTGCAAGTTAAAAAACAGACTACTTCCTGGATACATATTAAATATAATAAGGATTTCCACAATGTTCTACTTTATTTCAATATTCATGATTGACAATTCTGCATCAAATTCAATTTATCTTTCTTGTAACTTGCACGCTGTGTGTGGACAAGTACTGGCCCTATAATGTTTGGTTTTGTCTGTTTATAAAAGAACTACTGACAATCAGTTCATTCCATTCTAATCTAATCATTCTTAAATAAATAAAATTAAAATAAATTAAGATAATAAGAAAAAGTAAAGAAATACGAATGTTCAAATAAAGGCAAAAGCTGCTAGACGGATTTGGAGATGGATGGTTATACCTCTCATCTATAAATATCGTTGAATTTGATTAATTTAATTTTCGCTTGTTACACTTTTTACAATTATATGAAATTAATTCATTTATTCATAAAAATATGTTTATTTGTAATATTTTTATGTGTCTAGATTTTTATTTACAAATAAAATTCATTTATATTATTTTCCATACATTTTGCAAAATAAATAATAACTTTTTTTGTAGGCATATTGTACAAAAAAATTGACTGATTTTAGTAACTAACAAACTGTGTGAAAAAAATTCCCTCAAGTCACTATGTGGTAACCGCAGATCACCTAAGGTAACCTTTTACAATTATATGAAATCAATTAATTTATTCATAAAAATATGTATATTTGTAATATTTTTTATGTGTCTAGTTTTTTTATTTACAAATAAAATTCATTTATATTATTTTCCATACATTTTGCAAATTAAGTAATAACTTTTTTTGTAGGCTAATTGTACAAAAAAAAATTGACTGATTTTAGTAACTAACAAACTGTGTGAAAAAAAATCCCTCAAGTCACTGTGTGGTAACCGCAGATCACCTAAGGTAACCCGAGGATAGGAAATGATCGCCTTATAATCACTGTCTCCCTTAATCTTATTGAAATTATATGCGTGTCCTGCTTTGTGATCTAATAAGATTACATCTCTTTCTCTCAAATTAATGTTTTATATATTTGACTCAGAGTACTTGATATTTTGACATTTTCATAGATCCTGATGGACTATATATTTAATTAAAAATTATCCAATATACCTAATATTTCACATAATTTTTTTCTCATGTATTATAAGGTTTACTCGAAGATTACAAAAAAAATTGTAGCCGAGATAATAATTAAGTACAATTTGCAATGCTGGTTACATCACAGGAACAGGCGGGTTAAAAAGCATGGTAATTTCTCATTATTAAAAGAAAACACGGTGTAAAATAAAGGTGGGTAACTTACCTTCTTTTAAAAAATTTGTCATTTCAGTCTGATATCTACTGCCTACTCTGATTTCACCCTTATCTGCTAATAAAGTCTTTTGGGTTGGGTCAAATACTAGACAGTAGAAAAATGTGTCCTGAAAAAAAAAACATTATGATTAATCATTAATTAAAAAAACTTATCATGAACAAAACAAAAATAATTAGGAAATTTAGAAGGGAGTGAAAATTCTATAGTGAGACCTGGGAGTAGGGGGTAGTTACAAAACCAAAATACAGTTCTTCCCAGTTCTGAGGATATTAAATACTTTATTTTTCTTTATTTGTTTATATAACATTAAGCTTGATTTATTGCAGGATGGATGTGAAAAATTGCTTTTTAATACTTTCGCAGTTATGTAAGCTATAGCCGTCAAAATCGTGTCTCTCATTTAGGAAAGTCCAAAAGACATTGGTAGTAAAAAGACAGCTTTAGCCTGCGCAAAACTGATGTAATTATATGGTAGGAGGAGATATTGTGTCCATTAAAAGCAGCAACAAAAGTGCCAGCACACCGGAAAATACGTATTGACAAATGTGTAGAGGGGGTATTTGTAACTGGCACACACGCTGGCACATGTGCCAGAGTGCGATCGTTATGCGCAGGTGATTTTTTAAATGTGCTTTTGACATCAGTCGCACATTTGCTCGCACGGACAGAAAGACTCACTAACATGCCGGCAGTTCAGCGATTTCATTGCCAATACACGCGTAAGCGTACTGGCCGACGTATCGGCTGCTTTTAGTCAAATAAGATTGACTTTAAACCATCAACTATGGTCCAATCAGAATATTAACCCATTCAGATAGAATATGTATAGGTGTTTCCTCATTTACACTGCAGAACCTACATCTAGAAGTTTCGGAAAGGTTCATTCTAGCAAGCTGTTTGTTCAATCTGATGTGCCCGGTAAGGGCTCTAGTGATAACCCTCACTTGATTTCGGCTGAGCTTTATTAGGTCGAAAGCAAACCTTTGCGAATAACCTTTTATCAGTTCCTTCTCATGGTGCTGACCAGGTACTTTTTGACAGAACATTACGCTCTGCTTCGTAGGAGCACATTTAGGCATTCCAAAGTAGGGCTCAGGACCTATTGGGGCTGTCTCAGTTCCAAGCCTTGCCAATCCATCAGCTGTCTTGTTACCGTCGATGTTTGTGTGTCCCGGTACCCAAATTAATGTCACACTGACCGACACAATGAAGCGCCCGTAGGTACTCCGGGGTTAATTTAGAATTGATCTCGACAGAGCTCAGTGCTTTTAGAGCAGCCTGACTGTCTGAGAGATAGAGATAGAGAGTGTGGTGATTGGTGTGTTTGTCTACCATGTTTGAGGTCCTGGGTTCGATAAGTTAAGATATGTGTCAATATGAATGGATCCAATGAGAAAAAGTGTCTACGAACATATAACGGTAGTTCTACGCTGCGATATCACACAGTTCCGGGACTGTCACATGACGCGTAGGATTGATCACCTTACCGTCCATGTAGTGAAATGATGATGATGTGGCAATAGTAGGTTACCATCATTGTCCGCACCCAATAGTGCACAGGGCAGTGCATTGGCACACTAAATGCAGTGTATCGATCATCTGTTACTTGAATGTAAGGTGATCAGCCTTGAGCTTCAGGAGTTAATTCAGAAACATGAAACATTGCAGTGAAGAACCAACTTTGATCAATATTTCACGTCGGCTTTCCTAGGAATCAAATCAAGGACCTCAAGCATTGAAGGCGAACGAGCAAACCATTATATTAAGAGGCGGACTTATATCCACTCGATTTCTTCATTCAAGACTTTTTCCGAGACTAGTCGTCCAGGATTATGGCTCTATTTCATACACGGAACTCTATACTTAATCCGCCCAGAAAAAGTAGAAATTTAATTTAATTAAAATAAAAACCATTTGTTTTTTAACCATTTATTAGTGATTTAATTATGGATGGGTTTCAGAGCTACATACACCACTAAGTAATTAAATAAATAAGAAGAGGTATAAAAAAAGGCTTTGAATTTGAATTATACACTGAATAACCACAGAGTTATAGAGTGCATTAAATAACATTTTGAAAAGTAAGTTTTGCTTACATCTTTATTAAGGTAGCTAAGCAGGGACTCGGTCTCGTTGAGCAGCGTGACGGAGCACTTGCCGCGGATGTGCGTGGCGGGGAGGGTCTCCACGTGGCGGGAGAGGAACAGCTCGCGGTGCTTCATCTGGTGACGCTGGCGGGACTGCGGCCCGTCTGCGCTCACCGCTGCCGGGCCGGGCGTCTCGGGCTCCTCTTCCATTGCGGCTAGAATGCAAACAAATTATTATATTAATATTACTGACTTCCTCTATTGACATTGCTTGGTAGCTTTGCATTTAAGATCGTTTTCCCACTTTTATTTATAATTTTCTTCAATGATTGGGTTTCTTCGTGACTGGCAACTCGTCAGACTGATCTGAAGATGTCAGCATCTAATGCTGTCGGTCACGTCTGAAGATGTCAGTCAGGATAAAACACAGTCACTGGTGAAAATTATTAACAAAATGGAAAAACTAAATACGGCATTTTAATTGATATGAATATAAGATTTTTTTTTCAACAGAGATAAGTCTGTTGAAAATGTAGAAGACTAGGCATTTACAGAACTTATGATTTGTCATCGGCTGGGTTAGATGATCACTTTCATTGAGTATTATTGATATACCCTTTCCATTTATATATGTTCAAACCAACAATGGTGGATATCAAAAATCAATTCAGGATTTTGTAAAAATTTGATTGTTCACTATTTTTTTGTACATTGATTTTATTTACGAGAGCATGAGAACAAAATACTTTCAAAAATAAAAAAAAAAGTTTATTTACTATCACCCTTTCCTCGGAATACCTCTCTGGACCTAGTAAGTAAAAGAGCAATGTAGGGAATTCCAAAAACGAAGAATATATTCTTTTTATTACTTTTACGGATCGTTAAATTAATGTTCATATATTATGTAGTAGATTATAATGTAACTTAATAATAATAAATTCTAATTTTAAAAGAGCCAACACAAAGAATAATAGCTTATATTATATTTACAAATATTTTGAACATTTCGAATCATATTGTCTATACCTTGACAAGATAAACAATTTCAAAATTTACTTTCAGAAAATGTTTTATATAAACAAACTTCTATACATAATATCATGGGATAATTACTACAACTAGGTAACTTCAAAATCACGATTGTTGTGTAAACCACTAAAGCACATCTTTATATCTTGCTCCACGAATACTAGAAGTAGACAAGTCGTGATGTATTCAAATAATTTAAGGAGGAGGATACAAAAATGTGTTTTAAGTGGTTAACTCAAAAATACAGATTTTGAAGTTAACTAGTTGTAGTAATGAGGAAGTTCGGTAGTTTTTTTATATTTGTTAATGTGCTATTAAATTAAACTAAGCCAAAAAAATATTTTTTTATATCGTATTATCAGCGCTATGATTTTTTAAAGTGTCGTGTTTCTGAAATTACTTCGCATATGACGTCAGAGGTTCTCTTTCGCTTATTCTAGGTCAGTTCAGCTGGTTTATCTGTTGACGGTAAGTAAACAGGATATCTTTCACAGCTCTTTTATGATTGGTTGATTCAAAGTAGTTCATTTTTATTATTTTTCGTACAGAAACTTTGCGATACAATTTAATGCTCAAATTTTTACCAAGCGCAAGAAAGCAATTTTGTATTCAATTTCCGGTAGGGCTGAAGTTCCCCCACGGTATTAGGCACATGCTTATTAATTATTATTTTATTTTGAATAATAACAATTCCATTTTCATTTCTGCTGACTCATTCACTCAAGTCAGTATTGAAAGAAGAAAAAAAGTTTTTTCAAAGAGATAAATTTATTATTATCACCTAATTAAGCTTATAATGATCAATATCATACATATGTGATGAATTGCAAATATAAATGATTGGCGGCCATATTTAGATCCAAATAATGTAAAATTCGGCATATTACTTATTCAAATCTTATGCGGGACTTTCATGAAGATCCATTATCACATAGGAATGTTCAGCTGTTTTAGAGCTAATTCGCCCAGTGATATATATTGCAAACGCCTCTTGAAACGACACAGATTGATTCAAAATAGGCAGTAATCTCTGTAACAGTATACCTGGTACCAAGGTCATAATGAGTTTAGAAATCAGAAATATGTGGATCAATTATTTATTAATTACGGAAAAATAACTGTTGCGAAAATTACTATTCTCATTCAGTCAGAGTCATTCATTTAAAAATGTTATTTCCTAAGAGTATTAAGGCGCTATGCGCGGCATGAGTGACCCGCCTATTTGACAAAAATCATTCTAAGATTATCTATCATGAAGTTTGATACATTTTACAACAAAACAATGGGCTGTAGATACTCAGGTCGAGAATCGCAAGCGTAGTGTGTAACCATCCGTTACACATCTGGTGTTAAACCAAAAATCTCCAATGCATTTGTTCTATGCGATAGAGCGAAATGTCATCTTTACAGCTGTATCGCATTATTATTTGGAGATTATTTCACATATTTATTGTATAAAATTGATATTCTCAAGGTGAAAAAGAAAGATAATTTTATTTTGGCATAAAAAACGACAATATAACCATCACACGTTTCCCCGGGTGGGCAGAGAGGATAGAACGCTATGTAAATCTGTCTTTGCATATAGACCTCACTTTCTCTACATTCATACATCTTCTCATGCACACGCGCAGATTAGTCCGACTTTTGACAAGTATTTGTTAGATTTGGTCTGCCATATTTTTCTCAGTTTTCCTCGATTTTTGCATCCATCAACATTTGCATAGTAAATCATTTTAACCAAACAGTAATTCATTTTTATTAATTAGTTCATACATATCAAATTAAACAAGTTTCATTTTTTTCCAATGAATTCCCATAATTATAAACAAAAACAGATAATCATGTAACGAGCATTTTTTTAAAAAGTACAAACTTTTTTATAGCGAGCACATAGATATTAAAAAAAATACAATGCATACATTACATTATTTTTTTTTAGTTGTGGTCCTGTAGTAGTAATCTCCCGACAAGGTTGATATTAAATATTTATTGAAAAGGGTGTTTTTACACTAGAATATTTTATAGTACCTGGACTGGTACTTGAAGCATAAGACTGATCATTTTACCTTCATGTAACAAAAATGATCAAGATACGCTGCGATTGGTGTACCAATCCAGTGCCCTATGCACCATTCAAAGGGAATGATGAGTAGTAAACTAAGAAACTGTTCAAAAATTTATATTAAAAAAAATGCTTCACAAAAATCGCACTTTTCCCTCTTTCCAATTGTTCCAAGAAGCTAAACTTTTAGGTCTAAGACAAATATATTGTTTTTAATGTTTAAAATATATATTTAAGAACCAAAATTTATTTACAAGTAATAAAAATAGATCAAGTCAAAGAAGGAATCGTGTGTTAGAAATACCACATTGTAAAACGAGGCTCGCACAGAGACATGCATATTTTATAGGGCCAAAAATTTTTAATTCTTTTTTTACTGATAATATTTCATTGATTCCAACTTTCAAAATTTTCCTTCTTTTGATTCAAACTAAAGATATGAACTCTTTTTTTTCTATGATTTATTTTGTTGCCCTTTAATAATAAGGAAAATTTTTGTGTTTTTTTTAAATATTTTTTATTTCCTTTTTTAATTACTATAAAAAAAATATATACCATATTATCTTTTACTGAATATTTTATTTTTTCTTTCTTATGTTATACAAAAATATTATAACTGTCCATTGTTTATTATAGGAGCAAAAATTCATTGACATTTTCTTGTATACCCACCAACAGGCCATGCCTTTGTGGGATTTTTGTTTACTATTTTTCTATTAATATGTATTTCGTTGATATGTAATTATGCTTTATTTTTTAAATACTCTGTTTTATTATTATAGTTATTGTAAGAAAACAAAAAAAAAAAAACAAAAAACGCAACTCTACCAGAACTTATTCCCATTTTCTAGTAATCGGATATAATGTCCTCAAATTAAAATAATTGCGTAAATCATAAAAACACAATAGACATTTTTTTTTTAAATTTTGAAGTGCAATTCAATAATAATAATTAATTTCGACAATTCTTATGACGCCGTTTTTAAACATATTTTAAGATTTAAATTTAAGCATATTTTATAAAAAAAACTAGATATCCAGGTAACATCGAATATAAATAATACCTAAAACTACGTTTTGGACGCTACAGAAATGGGGATTAATATAAGATACTGCCGTGTCGCACTGATGGCAATGACGTGTACTACTGCCGAAATCCATTGTCACGTAAATTTTTGATGGCCACGTGGACCGCTCTCGGCGTGTGCGGTCGGGCGGTCAGAGCAGCGCGGACCGCCGGCGTCGGGACGGCGGAGGCGGCCAGGGCGGCGCGAGGGGACGCAGACGCCTCGTCACAACGCGGCGGGACATTTAAGGGCCGTTTACACGTGGACAATTATTATTATGATGGATAACTTATATAGCGCCATTTTCGTAATACCATACATCAAGGGCGCTTTACAAAGTGATAAAATAGATATATAAATTAAATATAAGCTTTTGAGTTTTTGATTTAATTAAAACAATTTATTTTGTTATGCCATGCTACGGATTTATTCAACAAATGATTTAGAGAACAAGTGGATTTTAAGTTTTTTTCCAAAACATCACTTCACTCTCACAGCCTCGCACCTCTGTTGGGAGAGCATTCCATGCCATAGGACCTGCGACCGCAAATGCGCGTTCACTGAATTTAGTGCGCTGTTTGAGTAGAGGTATAGAAACTTTTTCTCTCGCCGTAGACGTAGCTGATCTAAGCGTAAGACGCATATCAGCTAGTTCATCTGGAATGCATAGTTCGCTCAGATATTCGGGAGCAGAGTACAATTGATACAAAGATACTTGTCCCAGCTCCGTGAACAGCCTCACCGTGCAGGACAGAACGCTGACTCAATACGAACATTCGGCCGTAGTTCACGCGCGAGCGTTGCGAAAATGAATATACGACGGCGTTCGTTACGAGCGAATTCACGAAAAATATTATTAATTTTATACCAAGATGTATTGGAATTGTTAAAGGACGAACTAAGAAAAAAAATTTTTTTTTGGGAGCGATACGTTCACGCTAAGCAAATTGCTATTGTCACAAGGTCCTGTCCGTGCGTGTTCACATGAAGACAATGCAGATAGAATTCCCGTCTATCTCGGTGGCGATGTCTCGGGACAATTTTTGCCCCACAAATTGCTGTTTACACGTGGACAATGATCGAGTCCCGGGAAAAAACAATATTGTATTGTCTACGTGTAAACGGCCTCTTACAGTATCGAGACAAAACATCGCGATACGTCACATTCCGCGACCACATGAGCCAGTCAAACGTCAAAATGCTTCATACTCTTGAAATAACGTAGCTCTAGTAAATTAATTATAATAATTTGTTTGGATTTGTTATTTACTGACTATTCTTGAAGTAATTCCATTGTAATTATTTAACATATATTTGGATATATTCTACCAACATATTAATTAGACAAAATACTCTATATTGTCACCATTCTCAAACTATCTTTGCCACTCACCTATACCGCGTGCGTATACAGTAGGAAATGAATGTACCTCTCATATCGATATTTGTCTATAGTCTGTGAATTCAAATCATCTTTTTATAAATATTTTATGATGTTCCATAGCAACGATTAACGATTAATTTGCGAAGGCTACTAAGGCTCCCTATGCGAATGATCTGCTGTTAACTCATTTTATGTTCATATTATACCGACTTATTTATATATTTTGTATACTGATATTTTCTTTTTATATAATATCCATGTTTTAATATTGTTTTTTTAAATTTTGTACAACGGAACTCATTATAATAAATAAATAAATGAATAATAAATTTAAAATGCTTGGTACATTTTCACTTATTTATTTGTTCTACGATCAAAAACTTAGAGTACCTAAAAGAGTCGCCCATAAGGAGAAAAACCATTCTATGATTATTGACCACGAACTTAGCTACAGATTACAGCAATACAACGGGCCGTAGGTACTTGCGTTGATATTTGCAAGCGCAAACCGAAACCGTCCGCAACACGTTAGTTGTTAAATTAAAAATCAAACCAAGAACGCTTTTGTTCTATGCAATAGAGCTTAAGGGTTTCTCTAAAGAATTATTACTCAGAGATCACGACGCTTTCACTAAACTTTGAATTGTTAGCGAATTTCGGCCGCCGGATATTGGGTAAGCACATTCATATTTAAAACATATTATTATTTAACGCACTTCATAAATGTTTATTGATGTTCTTTTGTCATATATTGCGTAAAACAATATGTTTTTCTAAAAGTGTATTTTTGCTGAATAATTTAAAATTAAATTGTGGTTTTAATTATTATAAATAATTTTATTTTTTATTTTATTTTATTTATTTAAAGAAAACAACAGCCATTACAACAAAAAATACAGTATATACAAATAAACCAAAATTTTAGGCCAATTGTAGTTTTCTATATAAAAACTAAATAGAATGTAAAATTTAAAAAAAAAAGCGTACCTGTATTAAGCCACTCCGTATCATATCACTTGCAAAAAATAAAAAATAAAATAATAACTAAAAGTACAAAATTTAATTTATTATCTATTCGATCGATACTATTCACTCCGAATTTTATTTGAATATTCTTATTTAAAAAATATATATTTATTAAAAACATACAAAAAGTAAAATACAAATTATCAAGTCCTACTGAACTGCATAATATGCAGTTTGTCAGCAGGTGCTTATAGGTAAGTTCTAATAAATCTTATCTCTTAAATTCTATGACATATAAAAATCTCTTATTACTATGGAAAAAAAAAGAAAATATGTATTCCCATGTGCATCGGAAATATGTTACACGTAGAGAAAAAACTTGTCCAAATAAAAAAAGAAAAACACAAAAAAATCAATATAAAAAAGCACTTTCTAAAAGCCCGAACTTCAGCATACGTCTTTCTCTTGAGCCTGATAAGTTTTTTTAAAATATTTATTTTATTTTATTTTCATTTGGGAAAAAAACAACAGTTTTTACATATATTGTATAAAAAAATATAAGAATACATATGAACGAAAATTGTGAAAACAGTCAATAAAAATTTTCCACAGTGGTGTAAGATTTCGATTAAGTACATTATCGGTATCAAAATAAAAGCAATTAACAATTGTTAGGCACTTAGAAACTTGCAAATAAAAAAAAAATACATATACTTATTTACAGTTATAAAAATAAAGTTAATAGAAACAAGATAATTTAAATTTAAAGAATAAGAAAAGAAAAAAGTTATATAAAAATAATGTAAAGGGTACAAAAATATAATCATGCACATACGAATACATACATAATTACTGACATAGTAAAACTAAACGGGTGTACTTTCTATGAGGAATTTTCTATATTTCAAATAAGAGAGATGAAAAATGTCTGCGTGACCGGGATTTAATGTGAGCATATTATACATTTTCGGTATATTGTACTCTAAGTGTTATTTTCCCGTATTTATTATTGAATTTAGGGAGAGCTAGTCCATCTACACTAGTGAACCGAGTATTATTATTATTTTTTAAGTTATTGAATTTTAGGATGATATACACCCGTTTGCCCCCATAGTGCAACGTGTGCTTTTAATAAAAAGTTCCTAAAAACGCTGAACAAATAAAAGAGCGAACGGAGTGTCCGTTCTGTCTAAGATCCGTCTATAGTAGAATGGTATACCTTTCTACGTCATGGATGAGGGGTGACGGGACTAGATGTTCCGAGTTCCGGGTGGCGGGAATGGGGGAGAGAGAAGAGAAGAGAAGAGGGGCAGAGCACGTGTCGCGGCGGACATTTTATAGTGCGCGGTGTGGTGCTAATAACGCTTCCCATTGACTGCCAACTGCCAGAGTGGAGCCGTGGAGTGCCGGTTTACAGGGTTCACCAGTAAGCTGTTACTAGTTGCCGCTAGTGCCGGCCTCCGCAATAATGCTCGCTTCGGGAAACGGGCAGTGAAAATGCTTCACTAGCGACATTGCGACAAACAGCAATTAAAAGCTTAGGACGACTGCAAAATCAAAGACCATTAGGCAAACACAATCCTGCCTGGTTGTTCCGGCGACGAGGAGACAAACAAACTTATCGATTTATTAAATAGGAATTTTCTGTACGAAAATTTATATTAGTATGAAATTTCGACAAAAGATACATTTTTATGCGAATATTTTTTTTTAAAAAAAAATTGAAATACATCTTAGTAAATATGGATAGTGATACAAAAAATATATTACTAGTAAAAGCAAAAATCCCACCAAGCGAAATTAAGATTTGAGTATGCAATATGTACAAACAAAATGGCACATTTTAACCCTCTTGCAAGAATGTTAAGACTCTATCATCATCATCATCCCCTTTCCGCACCTAATGGCGCATAGGGGACTGCATTGGAACATCAATCGCAGCGTATCTTGATCATTTTTTGTCACGTGAAGGTAAAATTATCAGTCTTACGCTTCGGGTACCAGTCCAGGTACTATGAAATATTCTAGTGTGAAAACACTATTTCAAATAAATATTTAACATCAACCATAAAAAAATATAATAAAAATTATATTAGCAGAATAACGATGGTATTTCCATAATTATTTTTACCACTAAGCCTAGGCGTAACTTCATACCAGATTTATAAGGCCAGAGGTAAATTTGAGCCGGGTTAAAATGTCGCTCAGCGTGTGCTATCGGTACATTGGAAATGGTAGCATTAAATCACGAGCGTGCTTCGTAACTATTAAATTAATATTATTCGGTCTCAAATACGCCAGGAATCATTTCCCACTTATATGTAAGCTATACATACATAAAGATGTAGCGAGCCGCCTTAGCATTAAAAGGTTGGGAAGGTCGAGTTGAGTGGATTAGTCGGTGTGGAACATCTGATGGTATTATTCGCAAACACGGCTTCCAATATGTAGTACTTGTATTGGAACTTGGAAGGAGCCGTTGCAAATAATGCCTTCATCTTTCCTATATCGATGCTGGGAAGGTTACCAAGCGACATGTAGCAACTTTACAGAAGAGCCAATAAAAGTTTATGTTTTTTTTATTAATAAAAAATAAAATACAGTATTCTTTATTGATTTAAAAAAAAACCTTTAATCGACTCTTCTGTGAAGTTGCTAGGTACATGTGTCTTGATAACTTTTACCTTTCCAGCGTCGATATGTTGAAAACTAAATATTGTCCCACAGAGCAATTCTTTGGGTATTGCTTATAAATATGAAGTATTTTTATAGGATTATCAAATACGTGAATGATTAAAATAACACGCCGAAAGGTGTCCGGGGGGGAAAGGTATCACTTTCAATGCTCGGAAAATCTGACAAACGGGAACAAACCTTTACTTTGTCGACGAAATAAACGTCTCGGTTTTGTGAAATGGCAGCGAAAAAAGAGAATAAACATTAGCGTAGTAAGGCTTTCAACACGATTCCTTGAAATAATACATTTTAGGGAAAATATTTTTAAGCGTTGTTTTAACAAAGCTGCTTAATATATTTTTAGGAATGAATGGCTTAGCGCTAGATTTAGAATTGTATTGAAAAAAATATATATAAGCAAAAAAAAAACATTTTTATTTATTTACTTTAAAAAATCTTCTAAGTGTTGCGGAGTTACAATAAAGTGAAATAAAACGGTCATTAATAAAGCGAATATTAATTAGCGGGATTTCGATACAAATGACCAATCAGTAAAGCAGGCACGCTTTTCTTACGTAAAATAATTATCAAATGTTCGGTACCTATTAATTTCGTATTGTTTAATAACGCGGCTTCATTGCTATGGCAATAAATGGAAATTGATAAACACGTAGGTTTTGGAGGAAAAATAACGTGACAGCGAGTGCAAAATGCGAAACGGAGAATAGGCGTGACACGTGCCCTTATTGCGCAAAGAGCCGGTAGATTGAGATATGTTGCACGTGGCAATGGTGTCTATAAATATTTACAATAAGTGTTTATGTATTTTATCAAGATACCCCGGAAAGAAAACATAGAGCAATGTTACAGTTTCGGGGGATTAAATGATTTCATCAACGGGCTTGGATAAAGACATTGTGATATCGACCCTTTGGAATAATAAGGTTCCAACTAACAATCTAAGGTTATTCGAGTTCCCGAATAAAAAAAGTTCCATTTGCAAAAGACTTTATTCATTTGTACACGCTAACACCTATTAAAGAAATTTGTTAGAAGTTTCAACTGCATCCAGCTGTTTAATATAATTTGTGAAAAATGGTTCACAAATCGCATGAAATAATATAGCATCAGTGTCAGATGGAACCTTGTTATTCCAAGGGGTCGATGTACCAGGTCAATCTCAAATCTGAGAGAGGCGTTTTAATGATAAATTGTTTATAACATATTCATAACAAAATTATATACAAAATAATTACAAATGCATTGGCAGACTTCTTGCTTTATTTTCAATCACCGAAAGTACAAGAGTGTAAGAAATAAAGAATTGACATATTTAAAAAAATATATTACACGATACGGTAATAAGTTTGTATGAAGAAAAGTCGGACCGCTTTTCCTCTTAAGATTGAACATTATTAAGTATACTTACAAAACTTTACTTCATGAATGCTTTTATTTAGAAACAGGTTCGGTGTTCTTAAATAAAACCATCGACCTATTAAAACATACAGACACATAAAATTATGACACTCACGTCCAAACGCTCAGTCCTGCCCTATTTAGTCGTTCTTTAACCGCCAGACGGGTTTTGACGTGAGCTTGACATTTAATTTGAAACCGAAATGCTTGGTTGTACCGTGAAAGCGTGTAAAAACCGTTCGGATAAACTTAAACAATATGGTGTAACTTTTAATTGGTAAGTAGGTATCTAATAATAATAATAATAATGTTTGGATATTTTATGTAGCGCCATTTTTGTGAAAATCACCTCAAGGGCGCTGTACAATACATAAATATCCCAACACGTCTTGCTGCTACAGAGCGCATGGACGGTTGGGATTCTAATTCCTCGTCTCCAATTATGATATATATGGGCTAGATAACAGAACGTCTTGCAGCTACAGAGCGCATGGACAATAAGAAATCTAGCCCCTATTTACATTTTTATTTTCAAATTTTTTATTTGACAATGAAGTTTAGAGTTTAAGTGATATTTTAAAAACGAAATAAAAGCAAATTTATAAAATTAGAATTTAGATAACAACAAGTCTTGCAGCTACTGAGCGCATGAACGGTGGAAATTCTAGACCCCATTTACTAAATCTAGATATTTGATAGTTGATAACATTTACATAATATGATAAAAATAATATGATAGCTAACATCATAAAAAGTCTTGCAGCTTCAAAACGCATCGACAAATGGAATTTCAACAACATAAGACTGATTTTAAAAAGTTAATAATAAAAATAATTTTAAGAAACGCAATAATAATACATCGAGCAAAGAACTAGCAGTAAAAAGTAAAATATAAAAAACGAAACAAAGATACCATTTCTAACTTATTATTAAGGTTAACAAGACAATAGACGATATTATCAAACTCGTCCCTGTTTTATTTTGGTGTGCAGTACCTAGGTACTTGTTTATGATTGAATTCCAGAACTTAAACGTAATTGATTTTCAAATATTGAATTTCAGTAGGTACCTAGATACTTGTTTACGGTGAATTCCAAAACTTTAAATAATAATTTTTAAGCACAGATTTCTTTTTGCAAATGTCAAACTCTGCTCTTCATACCAACATGAGTGCACTTTATTTAGGAATGCTATTTTCACAAATGTATTGAATGTCAGTTAGTATTATTTTATTATTATCGAAAATCCAGTAAAAGGAAATAAATGGGTAAAAACTATAAGGAATTTAAGAATATTATCCGATTTTATAACAACACAAACAAACGTCAAAGTCAAATCGAGACTACTGTCAGTGTAATAGGGAACATGGAAAAAACCGTTAAAAAAATCAAAATTAGGAAGAAGAGGAGAAGTTAAAAACGAATTCTATAGTTTATTTGTGTTTCTTTTTTTAACAAAATTAATTAAAACACATACAAACATATAACATTTCAGATATTTTTTAAACCACGATGTGAATGACCCATTCGTACCGAACCCATGACTCATACTCCAAAAGGAGTCAAACAGGGATGTGTAATGTCACCATGGTTGTTCAACATATACATCGATAACTGTATGAAAGAACTGAAAGATTTAAGAATGGGAGAAAAAAATGAGGTATAACTGTTAACTGTCTTCTGTATGCGGATGATGCCGTGCTTCTTGCTAGCAGCAAAAAAGACCTTCAATTCTTGGTAACAAAAGTCTACGATGTATGCAAGAAAAGCGATTTGCTTATGAATGTTGTGTAATAAATAAATCGAAAGTGATGGTTTTTGAAAGGGATGAAAATATGACTAAATGTGAGATCAGCGTGAACGGAGATATTCTGAATCAGTTAGAAGAATTTGTCTACCTGCGAAGTATGTTTACTAGGGACGGAAAGGCCGAGAAAGATATTGAAAGGAGGGTGAGTGCCGGGAACAGGGTGAACGGTGCACTAAAATCTACTTTGGCAAACAAATGTTTATCGCAGGAGGCCAAACTAGCAGTTCACAACAGAGTTCTAGTTCCAACTCTAATGTATGGGAGCGAAGTATGGAATCGGAAAAATAATGATGAAAGTAAATTAATTAATTAATTATGGATAACTTATATAGCGCCATTTTCGTAATAAAATACCTCAAGGGCGCTTTACATGGTGATTCTATTGTTAAGTTAATTTAATTGAAGCTTTTAAATTTGTAATTTAATTAAAATAATTTATTTTGTTGTCACGTGCTACGGATTTATTCAAATGATTTAGAGAACAAGTGGGTTTTAAGTTTTTTCCGAAACATCACTTCACTTTCACAGCCTCGCACCTCTGCTGGGAGAGCATTCCATGCCATAGGGCCTGCGACCGCAAATGCGCGTTCACCAAATTTAGTGCGCTGTTTGCGTAGAGGTATAATAACTTTTCCTCTCGCCGTAAGTAGGTTGAATGCTGTCGAAATGCGATCCCCCAGGCGAATATGTGGTAAAACGATGTATGATAGGTGCACAAATGTCGAGATCCGTGAAGTGTGTAAGGCTGAGACATGCATTATTGACAGAATCAAGAAAGGGGTGCTGCGTTGGTTTGGACATGTAGAGCGAATGGACAGCGAAAGAACGGCTAAAAGGATGTACGATGCAAATGTTGATAAATGCAGAAAACGAGGAAGACCGAGAAAGACATGGCACGATCAAGTCCATCAAATACTTGAAGATGGACATGTCAAAAGTAGGAATAATCGGCGTGCGTGCACGAGAAGATGAATGTAGAGGAAGCGAGGTCTGTATGCCAAGATTGAGTGTTATGGCGTTCTATCCTCTCCGCCTACCCCTACGGGGAAACGGCGTGATGGTTTGTTGTTGTTGTTGATAATTTTTTGAACAAATAATTAAAAATCACTTGAATCGCATTGAGAAGGTCGTAGGACTTCAAAGTTGTTTAAAATAAGAAAAAAAAAACTGATGGAACTATCCATTTTGATTACCGAAAAATATGACTTTTGACAGATCGCGTGCTTATTCCGTTATACCACATAACGTGCAGGGGTATAAGTTTTTATGGTCGCTATCTCAGATTTAAACCGAGTTTAACTCTATGCGAGGTTCATAAGTAATACTTTTTGTTATACCATCGTTATTCTACCACTATTCTCAAGCTTAACTTTATACCCGATTTATAAGTAAGGCCCATAGACAGATAAATTACATTTGTTAAAGTAATAAGTAAGGTAATCCAAATAACAGTTGGTACTAAATTAAATAATGAAACAAAACATCAAAATATATAAAAAGCAAATTAAAGTACGGAAGGAAAGCAGACAACAAATTATGAAATTTAATGAATTAGTGAGTTCATAATGTGGAATGTAGTCAATTTTTTACTAGTCTTAAAAATAATTACAACCTCGTCCATATTTAGACAAACTCAACATATTGTCAATATACTCTACGTGACGTGTCTAGCAATAAATATATTGCAAGTACTCTATGTATGTCCGGTTATCTGTCATTGTTCTCCGAAAAAAAATGCCTTTATTAATGTTATCAATTGATAGTGATACGCCGAGCCTTATTGCTCGTAATAGGGCGGAAAATGTTTTACCGTAGCGGTAGCGTACTACAGGTGCTAACCTAACCTAACCAGAAAATGGCGGGACCGCCCCCCCGCCGCTCGCGGGCCAGACGTCGCGACGCCGCCATTGGGCGCTAGAGACGTCGGATTATAAGTAAACACTTTTACTCCTTTCTTTGAATGTAATATCTTTGGAGAAAATAAAATTTTACTATTTTTATATTACTTAAAACGTGGATCGTAAAATGGTTAACAAATATTTTCCAAAGAAAATAAAATTCCAACCACTGAAGACGGTAATTGCGACATAAAACTGTAAAATAAACAAACATAATTAAAATATAGAACCAATGGATATAGAAAATCAATGACCATATGGAAAATATGAAAACTTGCAGCGAGCATCGGCTCCGCGATTGTGAATGCATATATCGCTAGCCCAAAGCAACAGTGGGATATCGCTGCAAAACAAATTTCCCTCTAAATCAGACTTCTAGGTTTGCAAATTGTCTGACTAAATGAAATAATTTGAAGTAGATTATGCATACTATTTTTTCAGTTAGATAAACTATATAACTTTAATATTTTATTTTTTGAAAAAAATCATTTAGAACATATTCCGTGTTTATCTCAAAATTGGAAATTTCGGGTTTATCTCACTGTTGCATTGGACTAGCGATATCTATCGTTAGTGGTAGGATTATATCGACCAAGGTTCGACCGAGCTATCTTTATTCAACGATAGATTCATCCGCGATCGGGCCCCAGAAACTAGATAACGTCAACCTTCGTAATTTCAGAATCGGCATTCGCTTCATAATGTGATCACCTTAACCTTGTGTTAGCAACGAGAGGGAGCGCGGCGGGATTAGGATATGATTTTTTTCGAGAACTGCAGTTTCGCTCATTGCTGGCATTTTCAAACATTGAATTATAAGCCGGGTTCAGTTAGATTTATTTAGAAAAAAAATCAGTTGGAGTAATTTATCTTACTATACAGTACGAGCTCTCGGTGGGATATTTAAATCTACCTCACGCCTTTGAATAGGCTCGGGGGAGATCAGTCATGGTTCGGCCGGCCATAGGGCAACTAATTAAAGGAGAGTGGACTCCCCCCACCACCCCCGCGTAGGTACATAGCACCCCCACTAACACCCAACTCCATAGCGCGGGCGGGGGGGTGGTGGAGGGGGAATGGTTTTTCTACTCGGGCATCCTTTGCCTGCTTATTGATCCAGTCAAATGTGAGGGGGGAAGGGTGTGGGGGCAGGGGGCGGCACGGGCGGGAGGGGCAGGGGGGAGTCCAAATAAATCTGTCCGCCGCGACACCCCCTCCCCCGGGCTCCGCATCGCGAGATGAAAACACAGGAAATGGATACGCGGAGATAACGCCGGCGTCACCGCTAACCCCCTCCCGCGAGGATGTACGGTGCACGCCGCTCTTTCGAGATCTTCAATTAAAGGCCGACCCCCGACAATATCCCGCGTGGTTCGATGGGCTGGCGAACCTTCCAGAAGCCAGTTGAGGAAACACCGCCGGTGTAAGGCACCCCGATGCGGCGCATGGATTAACATTACGTAACGTAGAAATTTCTCTCAAATTACGAGCAATGGTAGCGGGAACCCTCCAGAGAGAGATCTGACACTGCTCAAAGTACTTTCGAAACGACCCAAATTTTTACCGGACACGGAGCTATGAGAAGTTATCTATATAGGTTTAAATTAAGGAATGATGACTACTGTCCATGCGATGATATTTCTTCACAGAGTATAAAACATCTGTTATTTCAGTGACCATTTTTCAGTTTGCAACGCCATAATCTTGAAGCAGAATGCAGGAAAGATGGAATATCCTTAACAGATATCCACACTGTAATAAAAAGTAGTTATCACGCGCCATTGTTCTTGAACTTTGCAACAATGGTGATTGGACTCATAAAGGTAATAAACCAAAATCAGCGATCGAACATCCATTTCCAAGACAAACAAAAACTTTTTTTTTTCCGAGTACCTTAGCCTTGTACATGACACGTAAGGCTACTAAATACAGGGGTCCAAATATATTAAAAAAAAAAAAAAAAGACACTGCTCAAATCTTATTTATCAACATTTATTGTCTTTTTTGGGTATTGATAACAGTCATCGTGAAAATCTACGCCCCTATCTAAATTTCATTTGTTTTTTTTTAATGAACCTGGTGCATTGGGCGCCAAATATCAGTATTATGAGGGATCTGTTAGTTTTTAAATTTATTTATTTGGAAGTTGAACAAGAATGCACACAATTTGTAAGTAAGCATTGCTAACATTCTTTATATATATCCTCAATAATAGAACTCCACCATCTTTCATAAATTAGATCAAATAAGTGTGTAGCTTAATTAAACCAATTTGAGTAACAGTAAAGATTGAGTTAAAGATAAGACTGATTGTTTTAAAGAAAAAGAAAAGAGAAAATAAGAAGATATAAGAAGTAATAAAATAAACGAAAATTAATTTGCATACGCAAAAATAAAGATTAGACATATGATTTCGGAAACACAGTTATATTTTTTATAATCATTTACTCTATCATGATAAACGTCAATATTAACTTTTTTTTCTATTTTGTTATAGTCTTAACCTTCTTGGAAGAGGATTGAAATGTGCCATATTATTTGTATAAATTGGAAGGTAAGAGTTATCAGGTGATCTCAGACGCCTACGGGGAACGTACAATGATACTTTTTCAACACAAAACACTGAATCAACATTTAAGTTTCGATGTCGAGTGGCGTCATTTATATGCAAAAGCGAATACATTAAAGAGGGTGGAAAGCTTAGGGGACTGGATATAGTTGAATTTGTTGTAAGAAGCGCCAAGTTTTGCAATTCTTAATACGACTAAGTACTCGGAGAGTGACAGAAAATATATTTAATTCAATTCCAAAACCCTTAATACTCATTGATATAATATATGTATGTACACTGGATGCAGCACTGAGCACTTGTCTTGTGTTCTATTCAACCTAAGTTCCGGAACCTAACTTGTCAGGAAACGTGATGCAGCGTAAAAAGGCGCAACATACAGCTTTGAATTCACAATAAACTGGTATATACAGTTAGTCTTCTTTACTTTACAACGCGTTTTGCACGAAAATGTTCACACGACAACGCTCATTTTTCGGAACATAATTTCAAACCACCGTTCTATGAAGCATGAACTCTATTTAATTATACCTCAGTGTTAATACCACTGTTTAAAAAAAAATTACGTAAAAAATAGTATAATGAGCAGTTTTTTTCCCACATACAAATATTTATCGTCGGATATCGTCGGCCTAACTTGTGATACTAGTAAATGTCAAACATACTTTTTTTCAGGGGAGAGTAAAAACTGATTTTAAGATATTAAAAAAAAATGCAACACTGTACGGATGTACAAGTTTTACACACAGAAAACGCGAAAATATAATTTTTAACCATTTATGGATTTATGAGTTTTTACCTTAGGGCAGGGGTTTCCAACCTTTATGCTACTACGCCTCCGCGAAATTTTTTTTCCGCGTTTCCCTATTTATAATTTTTTTAAAATAGTTATAATACTATATACACATTTTAAACAATAGAAAACTTTATTAAAAAAAAAAAACTGTACAGAACAGGATAATAACAAGGTTATGCTATCATATACGTTCATGTATATTTATTTTGGAGGGTGGTACATAATCTAACAATTGAATGCGAGGAAAGTTTATCATATCTTGTAAGCAATGTGGAGAGTGCCACTTCTATCTCTTTTTCGCCTACTAACCTGGCTCGATATTTAGTTTTCATTGCAGCCAGCGCCGAATAGCCCGTTTCGCATAAACAAGACGTTACAAATGGTAGAAATACCTGCATTTCTTTGCAATAGAAAGATTTATACTCTCCGCTAAGATTTATCTAAAATTAAATAAAGGTTTCGTTTTAGTTAATTACCGCATAATTCCATAATTTTTTTATACTTTTTGGGGCCTCCCCTGGCAATAGTCCGCGCCTCCCCTTGGAGGCGCGCCTCGCAGGTTGGAAGTCGCTGCCTTAGGGTGAAGATTGCACAAACTATGATTTTATACCTGAATATCAATATATTATTTTTATATTGATTTTTTTGCTTGCCGGCATCGGGATAACCAACCTTTCTTCACCAACACTCTGTGTGTGAAAAAAAACGAATCTCATCGGGTTGCCCAAATTGGGTGAAACATTTTTATAAAATATATTTTTCGAATAATAATCATAAATAAATCATCATTATTCAAACGATGTATGGTAACACGTGTATGTTTATATTGTATCAGAAGAAAGGGGTGGAAAAAATAAACTATAGGAAGGATTATTTGGCTTAACTATTTTACGAGACATCAGGTTTTAGTCTACCGCTGACAGCTCATCGGCAGTTGATATCTAAATTGAAGGACTTGCAGGAGTTGGTGGCCTGTTGAGAAGCATTAATACAGTTGTTGTTCTAGTTGAGCTGCGGGCTTAACGCTATTGATAATTTTGTTTTTTTGTTTTTAAAAAAAAATATATTTTTTTTAGATTTAATAAACACATAACATTAAAAAGTATGCATCCGATAACATTAGCTAAAATATTGTTTATATGTTATTCTCAGTATGGGACATTGCATTGTTTTATTTATTTTATTTTTATTTTATTTTTGCACCACAACAGGCCAGGAAGCCCAATTACATTGGTGAATTACATCACAAAACACCCAGGCTTGAGAAAAATCACATTGAATGTTTGTGTTCTCATCGGGAATCGAACCCGGAACCTCCCGTGAGTAAGTCAAGCGTCTTGACCACTACGCCACGGAGGCCGCCAAAACGTACATGGAAAATAAACCCGTTTAACTGGAATTTATTTTAGAGCTGTCGAAACATATAATCAGTTATTGTAAGCGGACACGAAAAGTGGTAAATACCTTCACGCGATAAAATTGTTTTACCAAAAGCTTATTAAGATTCGGAATGACCGCGGAAAATCGATACAGGCGTTCATTTGTCGCTATAGCGCGCCAAGCACCCGCCACCGAGCACCGAGCACCGAGCACATGATAATGCCGCCATAAAGCTCGCCAGCGAGGAAAACAACGCCATGGCGTACAGAAGGAACTAGGAATCTGCAATTATGTTACTCACACCCTGCGGGTGAAGAATGTAAAGACGCTACGTTCTCCGATCGATCTTCGATAAACAATATTTATTCATAAATTTAATTCAAATCGCTAAACACTATTCATATATTTGATATATCATGCGAAAGGCAAATAAATTAATAAATCAAGCGTATTCAGAGTACGTGCATAACCCATTCGTTTACAAGTAATATTGAACTCAATGAGCTCATAAAGATATACTGATCCTTTAATCACTTGAATATTTAAAAAAAAAAAGATATTAGTAAGAAAGTTGTGAAATACAGGTGGGATTTTTTTTATTTAGTTATTTATTTTGAATTTTGAAATAGGGCACACATAAACATTATACTTATGTGTGTTCTAATAATAATAACAAAGTACATGTATTTAATTTAAAAGTTGTTTAACACATATTTCGAAACCCTCTGTTTGAATTTTGATGATTTTTTTTCTTCATAAATTTTTATTCCCATTTCGTAAAATTTTTCTACTGCCTTAAAATAAAATAGAATTTTGTGAATTTGCCTTTTTTCTAAATGGGAGTCTGATTTGAATTTTTTCTATGATATTGTGATCAAGTTCATATTGGCTTTGATATTTTTTTTCCGTAATTCTGTGTTTTTTTTTTGATTTCGTATTTCAAACTGAAATAACTTTTGATGCAAATAGCCAAAAAGGGGTGGGGTGGGGCGTTGGAGCTGCTGGTACTGGTACTGCAGATTTTTTATTTACCATGGATTACCATGGTCGGAAGAGACGCGTGCGTTCACTATCGAGGAATTAAGGTGCCAAACAATTTTGATGATAGGTATTCTGTCACTCTCTCGCAAATGACTCCACGACACTGCAAAAAAGACAACTGCGCGTCGGACTGATATGCCTAACTAAAATCGTCATTTCGTTGTCCCGTTTTCCGCACCACAAAACTGAAGAGATTTAGCGGTTGTTTTAGAAATTGTATCAGAATGAAATGTTTTGTGTCAGTACTTTTTGCGTTTTTCAAAAATAGTCATCATATTTGTATACCACTATGTTCGAAGACAGCAGATAAAACAGGGCACTTTTAAGGGTTTTTAGATGGCTCTAGTTCCCATTTTATATTTAAAAAAACAAAACAATATGGACACGACATTGGTAAATATATATATATATATAGGGCGTAAAAAAAAATTGAGAAAATACGGGAATTCGTTTGAATCTTAAATCTCAGCGTTTCCTCTTAACAAGCTATTTTCGCTTACTACTTACTTGCTAGGCGCAAGTTCTGTAATTTTTACGTACTCGCCAAATATTTAATTCGATATTTGTATCTGTTTTTCATTTGTATTATTATTATTGTGGATACGATATGTAGCGCAATTTTTGTTAAAATCAACACAAGAATATTGTGTTAATTACTTATTATTTATGTCGTTTAAATCGTCGCTTTGCGTGGTAAAATTGAAGTGAACACATCTAATTTTGTGGTAGGCCTTATTACGAATTCTCTCTTTTTTTATCTGTGGATAAGTATTGTAACCTGTACAGTCATTTCGGGTAACATTGGACCACTTCAACAAGTTTTTTATAATATTTTTTTTTATTGAATTGAGCCAGCTGCAAATTTATGAATTATTTGGTGTTCTAAATGCTCCATATAACTAAATTTGACAACAAAATTTATAAAATTACATGAAAACATAACTTTAATGACGTTTTTATGGGTGGTCCAATGTTATATTGATATTTGGGTAACTTTGGAATTACGTATTTTCGATGAACGAATTTCTTGATTTTTGACTAAAAAATCTCTCCGGGTAACATTGAACTATATTTTTTTTATATAAAATATTCTTTTGATCCAAAGCATTTAAAAAAAAAACATGAATTTGTGTCCATTACCCCAAACATAACTTACTCTTGGGCTCGAGCGGTGGTACCACACAAATAAAATTTGAAAAAATTGATAAAGCTTTTTTTAATCTTTTAGAAAGTAATCAGTCATATATAAGTCAGGATTTTGTCCAATGTTATATTGAATTCCAATGTTACCCGGAATGACTGTACATCGTTTGTATTCGTTATTGTTTTCTTGTATCAGCACTCAATGATATAATATTCACATAAGAATCAATTTGTAAAGCATCCTTGAGGTATTCTATTACGAAAAAGGCGCTAGATAAGTTATCTATGGATGGCTGTTGATTATTTACAGGTGATATGATCAGTATTGGGCTTCAGGTGTAAGTTCAGTGTGACACGTTAAATATAATTTTATTTTTGCATGATCACGCCGGGACCAACCTGGGGATATCGCACGTGGTAGCAAAACGCAATAACATCTATAGTCGGGGTCTACGTTCGAGGGGCACAAAAGGCACGCGGTAGTGTATTGTGACGCTGTCCGGTTAAGTTTAGATAAAAAAAAATGTGCACAAATTCTAGAAACAAAACGTTATAAAAATATAAAGCGCTACTTAAAATTTGCGGGTGAGCAGTTCCACCGAAATAGTACGTTTTTATAAAAAAAAATCGACAAGCGAGTAAGTAAATAATCGAAATATGCTATGCACCACAGTTAAAAAAAAAAGTTGATTAAAATCCATATCATAGAAAGTGTTAAATAAGGCTCAGTAGATGAAAAGGTGGATATTTTTGGTACACATTATGAAAAATAATTTTATACAGAAATCTCAGTCGATCTATTCAAAGAGGATAGGGAATTACGACTTGGCATGTCCATCTTCAAGTAGCTAATTTGTTGAAACCAACTGCCCCCATCAAAATAAGATACTGTAGCGTTGGATCCGCGGGATCGGTAAGGTCTGTATCGTGAAGAACAAGATGAAAAAAAAACAGATGAAGTACATAGACTAAGTTGCGGAAGATGTTGACCTCGCTCTTTCATGACATTGGTAGGGAGTCAGAAAAGTTGATGCATGCCACGGATTGGATATTCTTACTGGATGTCGAAAATAAAATATAAAAATAAATAATAATTTTAAAAAATATATATACAGATGGCAACCATGAAGTTTCGCATTAAAAATAAATTGTCTATGTTTTTATGAATGTATGTATGTGTATACGCATGGGTGTATGTACGTGTGTGTGTATGTACATGCGTATATGTGTGTATATTTTATTAGTCTGTGCTCTCTATTAATTTGTTAACTATTATCATATATTAGAATATAATTGCCTAGCTTGGAACGGGGTATGTACGCTTGTTAGCTGGGCAAAGTGAACGTAAAATTGTATTTTTGATAAAAGGTGTAAATAAACAAATCAATAATAAATTACGGTTTCCAGAGAGGCCCACAATGATCAGACTTGTAAACACAATTCAGGAGCTGAATTATTTTGGTTGTATATTAAATAACTTTACTAATCAATTAAAATATTTCGTTATTTGGCGGCCTCCGTGGTGTAATGGTTAAGACACTTGACTCATGTACGGAAGGTTCCGGGTTCGATTCCCGGTAAGAACACAAACATTGAATGTGATTTTTTCAAGTCTGGGTTTTCTGTGTTGTAATTTACCACTGTAATTGGGCCTCTTAGAGTGCAATTTTTTCTTTAAAAATTCCTTCCTAAATTCAATAATCACAACCTAGATCCCATAATGTCTGTCCCTTATATATATATATTTTATAAACGTATTTTTTTAGCACCATAACAGGCTAGGATGTTTAACTACAGTGGTGAATTACAACACAGAACACCCACGCTTGCTTGAGAACAATTATATTATTCATTATAATAATATATTATGTTTAAAATGGACTCAGTTCGTAAATTTACACACATAATATAAAGTAGATGTTTGTTAGCCAAGTCAATGTAGTACTAATATTTAAAAAGTCTTTATAAAGCCTTATAAGAAAACATACCACGCGGAAAAGTATTTTTAAAAAAATATTAAAATGAATTTGTTAGATGTTTCAAAGGAGATGGATAATCTTTTAGAGAAATGAACAGTAAACTATGTGCACGGGGCTTATGTTTAGAATGATTTGGGCATATATACAATACCGTTAGTTTAGTTTAGAATTAATAGATGATAAAAATCGAGAAGTAAAAAAAATATATAAAAAATTAGTTCGAAATAAAGCATCAAAATGGGCGGTGGATTGAACGTTATCTTTTGGTTCAGTAGATATCTTCATTTCACACATGTCCAAATCCACAACGGCGCGGTAAACTAAGGGTGGATTGATAGTTATTTTATTATTTTCTATTTATTCAAAAATTTCTTCAGAGGCTAGTCTCAGGTAGAAATCGGGCGAAGATTAGTCGGCGTCATGGTGTACTGGTTAATGCGTTTGCCTAGCACTTAATAAATAAATATAATTTAAAATAATATTATAATACAATAAATATCAATTCACCATATGTTATTTTATCGTGCCGGGTGGATTTTTGCCATGACGTGAAATGGGCTCTTCACTAACGAATTTCTTTGAATGCTTTAATTTCAATAATAAAAACATTAATTGTTTTTAGTAGTTGAAGACTGTTTTTTCAAAACTCGACATTCGCTTTAAACGTAATTTTTCAGGAGAGGGTTTTTTATTCACGTCTCATCACGTGAACAATCTTTGTTTGAAAAAATTACAACTTACACTAAGATTGAAGGTAATCTAATTTATTTTATTTTATTTATTTGGAGAAAACAACAGCCATTGTAAAAAAAAACGTGCCCGTAAAAAGCCACTCCATATAATTCCACTAGTAAAAAAATAATGTAACAATATCGAGTTTTGAAAAAAACGATAAGACTTAGATATTTTTTTAAGCCGATTTTTATTGCGATTCAATATTTTTTTATTTCAGGTAATCGATGCGTCTCGATACTGGCTTTACATTTTTAAAGAACAACCCAAATGTGGGGCGAATCTCGTGTTTTTTTTTTTTTTTTTTAAAAGAAATATTTGCGTTTTTATGATTTACCCAAATATTTCATTTTGATGGCCATTTTCAACGAGTTGTAAATAACTCACTATTAGAAAATGGAACCGAGTTGGGGTAGAGTGGGATTCGAACCACGGACCTTCGGTCCGTGAGTTCGAGACACTAGCCACAGCACCACAACCCGATTTAAATAAAGCACCACAACCACCACAAGCACCACAACCCGTGTTTCGAAATAAACGGTCCTCAATTATTATACCATGTATTTTTACTGTCCGGAAATGAATCAGTATAAAATTACTTATATGAGCTAATCAACAAGACAAGAGGAATAATGTTTGGGGCCTTGCTGTAGTGGAAGGGTAGGTATCCTGAGCCGGTGGAGGCGGAGGGGTAGACCCAGCACTGGAGGAGGGGAGGGTGCGGGGATGGGGTAAAGTTTTCAGGCGTACCATCCACCCTCAGACCAACCGAATGTCGGATTCGTATGTTTCGCACATATTCCTAAAATTGAACTGTACCCACCCCACCCCGCCCGAAGAATGATTGTAGAAATATATGTACTCGAACGTATACATACGAAAATGTTAAGGATTCGTAAAATGTATACCTATTACCGACATACGCGGGCGTCTGTGTTGGTGAGTTCAACACACGCGCGATGGCTTATCGATGGCTCAATGATGTCAATCGGATTTTTGGTATTATCATCTCTAGCCGCAAAGCGCTGGGGTTGGATAAGGGAGAGATAAGAAAATCTTTTCATGAAAGACTGCGTCATTTTTCTCTCTGGAACGGCATTACGTGTATTGGAGAATAGCGAAACTGAGAAAAACAATTATCGTTTGTGTCGCCGCTAAATAGTTAAATTAGCTACTTTATTTTAATTTAATAAGGCAATTCAACACTAGAAAAACTAGAAAAAATACAACTAAAAAAACACACTAGAAAAAATACAATTTGAAGTTATTCGTCGACACAATTTCATGTGCATTTAACATATGATCTGAGACTTATTTTTGGAATCTCTAAGTTCAGTCATATCACCCAACTACTTCGGGAATTGCACTGGCTACGTTTTCCACAGAGGGTGGAATACAAACTCTGTTGGCTTATGTATAAGTCACTGCACAACTCTGCTCCAGAATATCTATGGGAACTCTGCATTCCAGATGAACTAGCTGACAGACGTCTGACGCTTAGATCAGCTACATCTACGTCGAAAGGAAAAGTTATTATACCTCTACGCAAACAGCGCACTAAATTCGGCGAACGTGCATTTGCGGTCGCAGGCCCTACGGCATGGAATGCTCTCCCACCAGAAATCCGAAACTGTGAGAGTGAAGTGATGTTTTGGAAGAAACTTAAAACCCACTTGTTCTCTAAATCATTTGAATAAATTCTTAGCATGTGGTGAAAAAGTAATATGAAAAAGTACATTATTTTTCTTAAATTAAAAAGTTAAAATTAAATTTATATCTTTATATAATCACTTTGTAAAGCGCCCTTGAGGTATTATATTACGAAAATGGCGCTGTACAAGTTATCCATAATTATTATTATTAATTATGATCTATTATATCTTCAATGACAGAATTACACAAATAATATACAATTACATTTGAACGTAGTTATGCAGAAAGCAGCCAGCCATAAAAAGTTAAACTGAGATAATAGCACTTTTATGAAAAAAAAAACAATGAATACATAAGTTTTTTTTATATTACAAGCAAGAATCTAATTATGTATTTGGCCAATTTAATGATTTTTAAAGTACCGTAATATTTTTCTAGTGCTGTGGGTGTTTTCTGCAAATTGAGAAATGCCGTTTTTAGGATCGACAGAAGATGATTAATGCAGTTTTTTTGTAGGACAGCAGTCTGGCTGATTTTGCAGAACATAGAATTGACCTTACTGTACCCGACAACACCAATATCTCAATTTTTCAAAATTGTGGACTGGCTGCTTTCTGCATAACTACGTTCATTTGTCTTCTTTAATTTTCTTATACAGTATACAATGCGATGAAAAATAAGTTGTACGTGTGTACTCATTAACCTAGATTTATTCCCCAAGAGATTATTCGCAAAAGTTGAGAGAGTATAATGAAAAATGTCAATGTCGAGATTCAACTGAATGACTAGGTCGCTCGTTGAATGAACGTTTAACGAAAGGGTTGAGCGTAGCTTGGCCTCATTCATTTTAATACAACAATAATAATCGTTGTCGGACTCGTGGTAGTGGTCAGCGAGTTTGCCTACCATGCAAGAGGTCTCGGGTTCGATTCCCGACATGGTTGACATGAAATATTTATTTTGAAAGGGTGTTTTACGCTAAAATATTTCATAGTCCCTGGACTGGCACCTGAACCGTAAGACTGATCATCTCACCTTAACTTTAAAAAAAATCTATTAAGATATGCTGCTATTGGTGTATAAATGCAGTGCCCTATGCACCACAGCACGTACAGCGGTATAACCTGATACGGTGTGTTTGGAAATCTGATAAACCATCAGTATTGAAAAAAAAGGATTGCGATTTGGTTGACAGACATTGGAAGTGAGGAATCTGAGATTTTATTGAGGATATTCATTTAAATATTATATAATCCCAATGAATCATTTATAAATTTATTGTATTTTTGTATGTGCATATATATATATATATATATATATATGTATATTATATTTATTTTTATATTAACGTAAACTGTACTTTATTTTCTCTTTTGGACTATAACTGTTTTTCTATTTCTTTAATATTGTTTTTATTTATAGGAAACATACTCGATAACCATATTTGCCGCAACAAATCAGAGTTTTTTTAAAACGGGCATTTGCCCATGTAGGAACCGATTGCAAAATTAGGCATACTAATATTTTTGACTTGCCGACCCTTCGTATACTGAGCCTACCCTAGTACAACCAGAATTTGCCAGTGTTTTTTTTGTGCCATTTTGTAAAATATTAAATGTATGTATAAATTAAAAAATAATAAATAATACGGTGCGGAAATGGAATGTAGATGATAAATGTTTTTAAATTTTATTTTTTTATGTGAAGTTTAATGTGTAAATCGGAATAAATATTTTTATGATAGTCTAAAATACAAATGTCAAAAAGTTCGTTTACATTTATTAGCTGTCCCAAATATTGCAACACTCGTCCGAACATAAAAAAAAACTAGTTTTTACACGTGTAACATCTTAGTGTGTGAACTTAATTTGTTAGTTTGTATGCATCGTCATGCTTTCAGTTAATAATATAAATCTAACATTTAATAATTTATAATGTTTTTTTTTACCTTTAGTTTTTTTTATTATTAGTTTTAATCTTGGCTAATTTCTGTGGTGCCATTTTGTGAGATTTAAGAGAAGGTATTTAATTAAATTTAATATAGAGAAATGAATATAAATTTTTTGGAGACAAACAACTTGAGTTTCAGTGGTGTTAGCATAAGTTGTCTGTTTTTTTCCAAATGGAGAACAAAAGAGCGCCAAAAAAAAGTTCATAATATCTTCACCGTATACTGCGCAAATATCGCGAGCGGCTTTGGTAGCTTTATTCCCGATTGAACGCGAACGGAAGAAAGAACATTTCGTTTTGAAGGCTCGGAATAAAATAAAATCATACACACAAAAATATCTTGTAGAGCAGAAAATTTTCTTTCGAATGACGTATAACTTTTAACATTTTGTTTTACTTTTAGTGCTCATTTTTAAATTTGGAAAAAGACGGGCGGAACTTATGTTAACATATAATATTTACTCGCAATCGAAACTTTCCTGGGATGCTATTCTGAACACTCTCGCGGCCGTAGAGACCGCTTTTAGAGCGCGTATTTACGTAACCATTTAACTAAATAACAAACTTATGAAATAGTGAAATTATTAAAATGTAAAAGTTTTATAATTCACGAATAATTAATTATTAGCCTAAGTAAGACCCGAAACACATTTATAATCAGGAACGTGATAAAAAAAAAAAAAAAAAAAACACTGTATTATAATTTTTAAATAGAGATGCCAGGCATCTTAACATTATTTTTGTTCTTTATTTTTGTGGTTTAAAGTTGAACACTTGTTTTTTTTGTATAGAGGATCATAAGCCTAAAAATATTTTTTAATATTTTATGTGTATCTGGCGTTCTATCCTCTCAGCTTACCCTTACGGGGAAACGGAGTGACGACTTGTTTGTTCATGTATCTGTGACCATTCTTTAAAGAATAATTTATTACGTAATATCTAGAAAAATTTAAAAATTGAAAACGGTTGGAAGGAATTTGAAGCACATAGCCGGTGGGATACTGCGTGAAGCAAGTAAGTAGGAATATCAATAGACCTACCGTAGAGGTAACACAGTACAGAGTTCCATATGGGACACACTGGACGATCCTAAAATGTTTTCAATCTTAGTTTTGTCGCAAACTTAGATTCAATTTAACTTACATTACAATTTAATTAATTACAACGAAATAATTTATAAACAAATATTAACGCGTTTCGCGAGGCATATTGTATTTGAGTATTATCATCATCATTCCCTTTCCGCACCAAATGCTGCATAGGGCACTGCACTGGTACACCAATTGCAGCGCATCTCGATCATTTCTGTTACATAAGTTAATATGATCAGTCTTACGCTTCAGGTACCAGTCCAGGGACTAAGAAATATTCTAGAGTAAAAGCACCCTTTTAAATAAATATTTCATATCGACCGTTTCGGGAATCGAACCCGAGACCTCTTGCATGGCGGGCAAACGCGCTGACTATTACACCGCGAGACCGACATTCAAGTATTATAACTAATATTCTAAATGCCTTCAAAAAATTAACGACAGATGCGCGATCAGCGTTACGAAGCAATGATCGATAAACTATCATTTTTATAACAATAATAAACAACTACAGTAGAACTCCGTTTATCACAACTCCAGCCATCCGAATTGTCAAATATCCAATATACCTAAATTTTGCAAATGGAGCCTAGACATCCAACGTCTATGCGCTCAATAGCTGCAAGACTTGTTGTAATCCAACTCCTATTTAAGAAAAACTGTTTTTTTTTGTTTTTAAAAATATCATTAAAACACTAAACTTCTTCATCATCAAAAAAAAAAAAGTAAATGGAGGCTAGTATTCTTACCGTCTATGCGCTCTGTAGCTGCAAGACGTGCTGTAATCTAGTACATATCTGTTATGATTGTATTACATCATAATTGGAGACGAAAAACTAGAATACCGACCGTCCATGCGCTATGTAGCTGCAGGACGTGCTGGGATATTTATTGTACAGCGCCCTTGAGGTGATTTTTACAAGAATGGCAGTATATAAATTATTTATTTATTTATTAGACAAATTATAGTCTGGGTGGTTACTTTACGGGCTGTTTGACCCATTACTTAATGTAGACTCTTAATATAAGTTAATGAATATAAAGCAGATAGTTGCTAAACTGCCGATATGTACAGAAAAATTGATCCATATTATCTGCAGAAGCCGTATTCAGCAATCGAATTGCCCTATGAATGAGTTAATTCTGACTTGCATTTGTACGGCTTCTAATTTGTAGTTAATGAATAGAACGGCCTCTGTGGTGTAGTGGTCAAGACGCTTGACTCACACACGAAAGGTTCCGGGTTCGATTCCCGGTGAGAACACAAAAATTACAATGTAATTTTTCTCAAGCCTGGGTGTTCTGTGATGTAATTCACCACTGTAATTGGGCCACCTGGCCTGTTGTGGTGCAAAAATAAATAAATAATAATAGAAAGCAGATATTTGTACTGCCGATATGTACAGAAAAATTGATCCATATTATCTGCAGAAGCCGTATTCAGCAAGCGAATTGCCCTATTGATGGGTGAATTCTGACTTGCATTTGTACGGCTTCTAAGTGTGTAAAACAGTGCATGGTATCTCGCTCTTTTATAATTATTGGAAACATACAAACTTCGAACTTCCAGTAATTATCTAAACATAATAATAAAGGACCAAGGCTGGTATCCGAACGCGTTTACAGCGCGCTATAATGCGTATTTAGTACGTAAAAACGCGCTTACCGCGCTATAATTTCGTTTGGAATACCAGCCTTGATGAGGCACCGATCTCAGTATATGTACTGAGTAGAGGCGTATAGCAATAGTAGATTGTGGGTAAAGTCGAACTCACCTATGGCGGGGTCTAAAACGGCTTGCGCAGCTTGCTCTTCTCCGACGGGGGTCTTAAGCCACATTTTTTTTAGCTTCATCGCCACGGGAGAGTCTTCTGACTGGGCCACTGGAACGGAAACATTAACTTTACACTTGTTACATTTATGTATGTAATATATATTTCCGTGTTTCCCTTACTTTGACTTTAATATCAAGGGGAACTTTAAAATCCAAATAACACGAAATAATTATATTGATGTTTTTTGTAGATATTTCTTGATAAAACTCCACAGTTATTGATTTAAACAATTTTTTTTTTTAATTCTCGGTTTATTTCCACTTTTATTTATATCCAAACCTTGTAATAAATATTATAAAAGTTCAAAATGTTGTAAACAATTTACCAGTCCTGAAGATGCCTTCTTAGACGAAAGCGCTTGTTGGTCAAAATGAAATCAAAGTGAAACTAAACCGAGAAGTTTTATTGATAATTTTATTTATAATTTTATACACGAAATAAAGTCAATTCAGCAATTATAATACATATAAATATTTAGTTTACTGTTACATGGAATTGACTAATATTTGTATTATTGTTACATGGAGATAAGAAGATCAGCCTTACGCTTCAGATAGCAGTCCAGGGACTATGAAATTTTCTAATGTAAAAACACCTTTTTAATTAATATTGATGTTTTTTGGTGATATTTCTTGATAAAACTCTATAGTTAATGATTATGATAAAATTATAAAATAAACTTATTAATGAAACTTCTAGGTTTAGTTTTACTTTTTATTATTTTGACCAACGAGCGCTTTCGCCTAAGTAGGCATCGCCTAAGTAGGCACCAGTCTTGAAGATGCCGACTTAAGCGAAAGCGCTCGTTGGTCAAAACAATAAAAAGTAAAACTAAACCAAGAAGTTTCATTAATAAGTTAATTTGTAATTTTATCACAGTCATTACCTTTTTTATTAATATTTCATGTCAACCATGTCGGGAATCGAACCAGAAATCGCAAATAATGAATAAAAAATTCGATTTGAAAAGGTGCAAATGGCTACAGAGATATTATCTCACGAATCAGAGGTCCGAGGTTCAAATCCCGTTCTACCATAACTTGATTTCCATTTTCCAGTAGAGTAATAATTGGCGACTGGTCGTAAATGGCGCCAAGTTGAAATATTTTGGTAAATCATCAGAACGCAAATATTATTTATTGCAAGAGATCTAAAATTGAGGGTAACAAATGAGGTATTCATTCGTGTATACGCAATAACTCGAGGACATTGAAACTGAAATGAAGAGAGCAATATGAACGATTAGGTACGTAATCAATGATATTGAATCATTCGTATTTCCGTGTCAGGTCTGGTTCGGAAAGAACTCTCCAATTATTCATCATTGTGCACATGTGAAACGCGTCATATCCGAGGAGCTAAGTTATTTTAAATGAGGCGATTATTACTTCGATGTACATAACTAACTATAGTCATACTAGCACACATTCACTCGTTATGGAAAGAAAACACACCGCGTGTTCATATACAATACTTGGTGTGATGTGCCTATTCTATTATTGAATTATGTAAAAGCAAATATATATCATGTAGGCAAATAAACTGAAAATTTACCGAAAAAATAGTACGTATGAGAAAAGTATTTAAAAAAAAATATATGCAGATATAACCTTATCAAAACGGTTATTTATTCCTGTTGAAATATCTTACATATAATTACTTTAATAACCGTACATATAATTGAGAACGGTAGTGGTTACACACATAAATAGAGACATTTACCCAAGCGTCAACCACAACCATAATACAAGATACTCTAATAGGGATATGATACTAAGTGAAGGGGTCAACACTGTTCTGGCATCGAGACAACACTATTACGTAGGCAAAAAGGTCCATAACCTTTTGCCAGAATCGTGAAAAGACGGGAGTGTTGTCAAGTTACGGAAGGTGTTGACCTCGCTCTTTCATGACATTGGTCGTAGGGAGTCAGAAAAGTTGATGCATGCCACAGATTGGAGAACCTTACTGGATGTCAAAAATAAAATATAAAAAATAAGGAATAATTTTAAAAATATATATTTATAGATGACAACCATGAAGTTTCGCATAAGTAAATTGTCTATGTTTTTATGAATGTATGTATATGTATGCGCATAGGTGTATATACGTGTGTGTGTATGTACATGTGTATATTTATATATATGTGTGTATATATGTGTATGTCTGTATGTATATGAATCAAAATGTGTATCCGAATAAGTTTATATTTTGTTTGTCTGTGCTCTATATTAATTTGTTAACTATTATAATATATTAAAATGTAGTTGCCTAGCTTGGAACGGGGTATGTACCCTTGTTAGCTGGGCAAAGTGAACATGGAATTGTATTTTGATAAAAAGTGTGAATAAATAAATAAATAACTTTATAATATGGAAACTTCGCTGGTCCATTAGAGTTAAGTCTAACTGTGTAAAATATAAAACTTTGTAACTGTACTGTATGTTTTCTAAATAAAAGAAAAAAAAATCTATTGATTTCGGTTTTCCCAACATCTGCTATTTATCAAATCTTCTAAGAGCAACTTTCGTTTTTATGCCCCGATGTCCAGAATATGTAGATTAGTCAAATCATCACACGACTTGTAATCGTGTAAGCCGCCTCCGTGGTGCAGCGGTCAAGACGCTTGACTCACACACGGAAGGTTCCGGGTTCGATTCCCGGTGAGAACACAAAAATTGAATGTGATTTTTCTCAAGCCTGGGTGTTCTGTGTAAAATTCACCACTGTAATTGGGCCTCCTGGTCTATTGTGGTGCAAAAAAGTATTTTAGATAGATCTTCCGGCTTTTCATAGATCTTTTCGTCGCTAAAACAGTGTGGGATGAAGATGGATTGGCATGGTTTAGCTCGAGGTCTTATATGTTTATCGTGTATGAATATATTGTATACCATTATTTTACTGCCCTAGTTTGTCTTTGCTACATAGTTTTATGTTGTTTTTGTTCAGTTTCTTGTAGGTATATATGATTCTTTATGTAACTGTTTGTCATTGGCTTAAAGTCTGTTCATTATTACAAGAATTAAAAAAAAAACAAACCAGCCGCGTGATAACCGACGAAGAATAGCCTATTTCACACAAATCATCTTAATCTAAACGGCACGGTAAAATTAAAGTGAATTGACATTTTTTAGATTCGTTAGTACCTATTCAAAATTAATAATATTTTTTTATTTTTTTTGAACTCTAAAGTAATTGACTTAAAAAAAAACATCAATTAAAACTCCTCGGTTAATATATTATTAAAAAAAAAAAATATTAGCGTTCTTATAATTTACCAAAATATTTCAATTTTAGTGACCATTTTCAACGAATTATAAATAACTCACTAATAGAAAATGGAAATCAAGTGGGGGCAGAGTGGGGTTCGAACCTCGGACTTTTGATTCGTGAGCCCGCAACACTAGCCACGGGACCACAACCCGATTAAAATAATATAGTAAAACTTGAAAAAAGATTTTAATGACAATTTTATTCGAATCATTATTTAAATTTAGCGAGTACTCTCGGGTAAAAATCCCGAAAAAGGAAATCGACTGGAGATTAGTCGGTCTCATGGTGTACTGGTTATTGCGTTTGCTAGGCATCAAATAAGTAAATAATTGTAAAACAATAAATATCGATCCACCGTATTGTATTTTATCAAGCCGTGTAGATTTTTGCCGTGGTGTGAAATGGGCCAATCATGCAATATCACGCAGTGGGCTTGTGGGTTGCACGTACACAGGGGTCCAGTCTGCGTGAATGGACGGTAGGCTGTATATAAATAAATACATTAACACCCAAGAGTTGGGTAATTCTATACAAAGATTTGGACATATTATAAATATCGTCGATTAAACCTACTGGTCCAAGAAGAATAAAATTTTAAAGATATTTCAGGCGTCTCCAAGTAGGGGTGAAATAATGAGGACGTTCAGTGCTACGGGAAATTGGATACATAAATGTTTTCTCACACGCGGTAAAAATTAGAGCATTTAATTGTACGACGAAGTTTCTCAAAAATGTATGAAAAAAATAAAATAATTTAATGACGTCACAAGTTGTTCTAAATAAAAAAATTATAGTGTTGTGATAGATTTCTTGTTTCCGGGAAGCCAACCTACCAACCAGGTCAACTCACCGAATACAATTAATGACGTCAAGTGCGGAGTCGATATAAAAATAAAAAATCTTAACGATATGATACATAAAAAATATATATAATTTATATAAATTGGGTCAATTTGATAGTCTATTTACAAACAAAAAAAAGGAAAAAGAACTTACTAAACTTCCCCATTATAAAATTAAATGCAATAATACAAAAACAGTAAGGATAAATAAATTAAAATTGTATAATAGTAATTGATTAATAAATTTATTTGTCTGAACTCGATAAAAAAAAGAGACATAACATATGTTTTAAATATTATTATAACATTAAATTATTATAAACTCTTGTACTTACTCAGTAACACTTTGTGAAAAGTTCATTCGAACAAAAATAATAAAATTTACAAGCACGAGACCACAACTCGACAAATATATATATGGGTGCACCTATAATTTTAGTTACGATTTTAAAGACATTCAGATGTTCGTCCAAATCAGGATCGGTCAGGAATAAGATGTGATCATATGAACCGAAGATATATTTGTTCTCTTCGCAGTACGAGTGTTGATTTATTTAGGTCCTTTATTCGATTCCGTGCTGGTTCAACATTAAAATTTATTGTTATTTCACTACAATGTTACCCTTGACTGGGACATCTTATCTTCATGTAATAACTAGCAAGGTAACATTTAAACTTGTGATTATATTTCACCGCCCTCTGCACCGCTGTTGGTTATGACAATAGTATTTACATAGGTATTTCACATATTTTATTTTAATTTATTGGAGTCATTTAATATATTGTTTTAAAATATTGGCACCCGTTTTCTATGAAATTAATATATTTTTTACTGTTGCGAAAGGATGCTATTGACATCGCGTACCTCTTGCAACTACACGTTAAATACCACTGATCTGAAGTCACGCAACCCGTTAGCGGGGAGTTGCAAGGGTACAACAAAACGAAAGAAATCTGGATTCGTGCGGTTATTGCTGGAAATAAGCGACCAAATAGCAAGAGGCACACGTGCAAACTGACCAATGTATTAAAAATTATTAACCTGGAGAGCGATGAATTATAATTTTCGTTGTTAGCATGGGGGAAAGGCAAAGCCAAATGTGAATTATTATTGTAAGAATTCGGCAAAAAAAAAATAATTGATACATTCTTAACATTATTTAGTAGGATTGTGCAAAAAATTAAATCAGTAATATTTTTACTTTTTTTTTTAAAAATAAATAATAAGTTAATTTATTGGTGAACTGACGTAGTAGTTGGCGCGTTCGCCCACGATTCTTGAGGTCCTAGGTTCAGTTCCTAGAAGGGTGGACGTGAAATGTAAAATATTGGTTTTAAAGGTGGTTTCTACACTGCAATATTTCACTGTTCTTGGACTGACACCTAAAGCGTAAGACTGATCACTTTACCTGCCACGTAACAAAAAATATCTAGATATGTTATAATTTGAGAGTCAATGCAGTGCCCTATGTACCACTTTGTGTGGGTAGGGAAATTATGATTACAATTATTAGATATTGGAGAGTATATCCATCATTTAGTTTCATGAAGCAGATGACCAGCTTTACATTTTCTACGAAAATTCAATTAAAAAAAAAAAAAATCAATAGGCTATTTTCACAAGTTGGAAATAACGTTAAATATATATTTTTAGAGCGGATCTTTACGATTCTAATAGTGAAAATATTTATTTATGAAACGTTTTTTTTTCTTTTTTAAATGAACACCTCACTAGGCATAACCCTGGTCGAGGCATTCATTTACATCAATGTATTCAAAGCAAGTTCTCATTAATAATTTTCGATTTTAAAAATGAGCACATACAAAACGGCTAGCAGTTGGAATCACGTCATTTTGACGTCACGCGTTATGACCGCCGACCGCGCTTCTTATAATCATTGCGTAAAAGTTTGGCGGCAAAACGTCGTGCGTGCCGTTTGTCCCACAGCTCGCGAAACCTCTCGTTTTCGGGTAATTCAAAATACGCATATTTTAAACCTTTGCAGAAAATTTATCCGACGTCGCACGAAAACAATATTAATACCGTTACCATCTTATTTTTTTGCTTATTTAAAAAAAAAATTAATGAAAAAGTATTAAAAGACCCTATTAAAATTGTACGATATTTTAACATCAAGGCATTCGTTTAACTAATCCGACCCAGGTAGGACAGTGGTTCTCTAGCTCGGGGGGACGTCACACTACAGCACTCGGAGGTGATCGAATATCAAATAGCTGGATACATTAGAGATCACCTTTCCCCGTCTCAATGTCAATGTTGAGTTCTCCCGTGTAAGAAGACAAGTCAGTCATTCGACGGTGGCTGTATCGACCGGCATGTGTGGGTGGGGGTGGCAGGGGGGCCGGGCACCCCTCCCGCCCCGTGAGCTTTTCTCATTATGCGCGGACCCTTTGAGGAGCCAACGTCGCGCTACGAATTTATAAATAATGCAACTGAGAAACAATCCCCTCCCCCCACCTCGCGATCCACAATGCAAAGGAAAACTTTTCCGAGTGAAACTACAAGAAAAGAAAATAATTGCTTCTGAAGCATCCCACCTTGAGGAGGTCGTACAACATAATTCAATTAGGCGTGCGTAATTCACAATTAAAATTCAAACAGAAGGTTAAAGAAATATGTGTAAAATAACTTATAAATGAAATATATGTACATTGTTATTATTTATTTGATTTATTTGGGATTTCGGCAGCTAATAACATAAAAAAATAAGTAGAAATATATTAACAATACTAGAGCCAATCAAAAAAAATCTACTGTTAATCTAATAATACATAATATTATTTAGGTGTTCTTTAAACCCAGTCACATCCAAAACCACGATGATCAGTATGAGCAAGAAGACATAAAAGCATTTAAAAAAAAAAATATTATTAAGTAAATTTAAAGAAATAAAATATTTGAAAAAAAACTATGGTTGCTGACTTCTGCAGGGGAGAAGCGAAGGGGGCGTGGCCGCGCGGTTGACAGTGTATCAGACTTCCCCCTCCTCGTTTCTCCCCTGTAGAAGTAAGCAACCAGTTGTTTTATTTAATATTTTATTTTCGTAAATTTAATACGTTCTAAAAATTATTTTAATGTGCCAACATGTCTTTTTGCTCATACTGATCATCGTGGTTTCGGATGTGACAGGGTTTAAAGAACACCCTGTATAAGAAAAGAGTTTATATAATTGTATGTGTGCGACGTTTGTATTCATGTATGTGTATATGAATGTGTGTGAATGAATGTGTGAGGATGTGTTTGTGTCAGTGCGTAAAAAAAAATAAAAAATAAAACGTGTATAGGAGAGAACTAGATGGCTGTAAAGAAAATAATAATAAAAATAAATAGTTTATGCCTATTTTCGAAACCTTTAAAAAATATTTTGCTTATGTAATGTTATGTTTTGATTGTATTTTTTAAAAATTATAGTAAGTGTCAAAACATTATTCTGAATAAAGCATTTAAATTTAAATTTAATTTGGTACATATTGAATGAATAATGTGCAACGAGTACCGTATAACACGGTAGGTAACTAACCACAAGGTGCGCATACGATGTGTTGTCAACAATAAACAAGGTAGGTATGACAGTGCGCGTGCGTTAGTGCAAATTGAACATACATATTATGCGCACCTTCATTATCTTTATATATATAATTCCTCTGTACGTGGGATGTCACCGTACTCCCCCTAAACGGCTTAACCAATTTACGTGCGGTTTTCAGAGAAATTTAGATCTTTGCGCTGTGCGTGTTCGTAGATATTAAAATCTTCAATCAAATACGTAAAAAAAAAGTTAGGAGCATAAATGTTTTATTCATCAATTTACCAGGGTTGCATTCGAGAAAAATGCATTTGCAAAAAATTAAAAGATGTTGTTTTTTTTGTGTATAAAAAAATTGTTTTTGAATGTTTACAAACAGCATTTGTTTTTTGTGGATCTCAATCCGATTCTTTCCTTAAATTCCTTATAATTTTTCCCATTTATTTATTTTTACTGGATTTTTGGTAACACTAAAATGATATTAAAATCAATACATTTTTAAAAATCGTATTCCTACATAAGTACACCCCTTTGTTGGTGAGCGACCGGAGTTTGACGTTTGCAAAAAGAATGCCATATTTGAAAAAATATTTATTTTATGTTTTGGAAATCAACCATAAACAAGTACCTAGATACCTACTTAAATTCATTATTTAAATATTAACAATATTTAGCTTTGTAATTTAATCACAAACAAGTACCTAGGTACCTACTTATAATTGAAAAGTATTTTTCCAAGCTAATAGCAAGAAAGCCAACGTTCGGGCACGACAACGTCTGTCGGGTCCGATAGTGTATATATATATATACATATATATATAAAATATAAGATTTATAGAATTCGAATGATAAAAATCAGGTGTCACAAACAGTTGGTCCGCAGTACGGGGATTCATAATTATATTAAAATATTTTTTCACTATAAAACTTATACTTATGTAGGGATAGAGAGAAACGGATAGGAAGAAGCAGGCAATGACAATTCAGTACCTATGGCTTTTTTGATACATTTATCAATTTTTTGCAAATATATCTATGTGGTTAAATATCCGGTTCTAAGTATCAATAATACGGTTAATTTTAGTGTTTTTTGTAAAATTTGTTCTACATTTAGGTATATGGAAGAGTTGATTATAACGCGTAATCGCGTTTTATTAGATCACACATAAGAATATGTTTAAATGTGTCGTATTTCAAGATTCAAAATAATTAAATTAACTAATTAAAAACCAACGAGCTTCTGTAGTAGTCTAAACTTTAGGCAGCAAGATAAAAATAAACAAAAATATTGATATTTATGTTTTTATATTAACTTACGCGCTTTTGGTTACTGTTGTGTGCTAAGGTGGTTGAAGATGCTTGAATACCCGGTAGTACTCGTACCAGTTTAAAAAAAAAAAGTTACTACTATTTTGGGCTCTAAGCTAGTGACTGGTTTCTAGGAGAGACAAATCTAGAATAAGCTTGCCAGGATAAGTGGGTATGTAGACGACTGTAGGTATGTTGTTGTCACCGGCAAAATACCCACATTTCTTACAGTAACCATGCATGTTTTTTTCAAAGCAAAATAATATTTAGAAGCTTAATTATCTGAATCTGTTACGGCTTCCTCCAGTGTGATAATACTGGTTTAAATGCGCTAATTTTGTTACAATCATTTTAAATATTTGAGATTTATATTAATGTGTTTAATAACGACAAAGAAAAATAAAGTTTTCTGTATGAAAAACAGAATATGCATACAATTTTTTTTCTGAATATGTTCGATTACAGGTTACCGACGAAGACACTTTAAATTTTTATATGAATATACACATTTTTGTACATACATGTTGATTTTATTTTATACCGTCTCAATACGTACCGATGGAGATGGCGTTCGTAATCGCGGCTCTGGTCGAGTCGAAATTGTGTTATAGAATAAAGGGCAAGGAGTCAACTACCCCTGAATTGAAATGCTATTGGCGTCTATTTAATTATATGTCTTTTGTCTGGCCAGCCTAGGCAAAATAGACATCAACCTAAAAAAAAAACACTAAAGTTTTGATTTTTGGCACTCTGGGACTCTAAAAGGATCCCCTCTTAATTTTCTATCCCTTCCGTAACCGCTACGCCATCTTCATCACACATGTGTTTAAATAGTTTTTCCACAAAACTTGTTGGAGATAGAAAATTGTAAATAGCAATAATGATGATGGTAAAATTATCTTCAAAACGAACTTGATTTTGTAATGGTGTTTATATTTTATTAAAAAAGCTCACCTCATCCAAATGTTGAACACGGTCAAGTAAAAAAAAATAATCTCATAGCTAGCTACTTACTAGCCACGTAGCCACTCTCATAAGCAAGCATACTACGCTTCATTTATAAGTGAAATGAATACTTTTATAGCGACCGACCGAAACTAGATTTTCAGCCGAAACCGAATTTTGGCTTCTGTACTAGTTTCGGTTGAAACCGAAACTTATATAAATAGTTAAAAGTCACTTGAAAACGCCCAAAAGCAGGCGTTTTTATTATTAAACTTTACGAGTTCATTAAAATAAAATATCCAATGAAATAAAAGGCATACATTTAATGAGTAAATTTGTTAATTTTTAGCGCGTTTTGGTTCGTTGTTATTTATTTATTTATTTTTGCACCACAACAGGCCAGGAGGCCCAATTACAGTGGTGAATTACATCACAGAACGCCCAGGCTTGAAAAAAATCCCAATATTTTTTTTTAGTTCTCACCGGGAATCGAACCCGGAACCTTTCATGTGTGAGTCAAGCGTCTTGACCACTACACCACGGAGGCCGCCACGTTATTCATATAACTTATATGTAAAAGTTCTTCAAAGTACGCGATAGAAGTTTTAACTTATTAACTATAAAGGAAATATGAAAATATAAATACAAAAAATCTAACAACTACAAACTATGGTAAACAAATCAAAAAATCAGTCTAGTTCCTAGTGTTTATTTTTAGAAAATAACTATTTTAATGGACAATAATGCAATATCTCTAATTGTGCTAATTTTGTATATATGAGTAGTTTTGTACACTTAGGATACTTCTGTAAAAAATAAAACTTTCCAAAAGTCTGCTTGTAAAAAAATATTAAAAATCTTTACAAATTTGCATACTTATAAATGACAAAATATATTATGAAATTCCATAAAGTCAATTCTGAATCAATAAACATTTTAGCAAATCTATATTATAGTATCATATAATTGATGCAATATTTTACTGCTCTAGGACTGCCACCTGAAACGTAAGACCAATCGGCTGAAACTCACGCAACAGACGATTGAGATGCGCTGCATTCAATGTATCGATGCAGTGCCCTATGCACACGGGTGCAGAAAGGTAAATGATGATGACTTGCAAATTCATACACACTTAAAATAATGATAAGAAATTTTAATTTCCAAATTTAAAATAACAGATCAAAAAAGGATCTAACCTTCCCCTAGATGTGGGGAGGCAGGGGTAATCCTGATAATCCCAGATTGCCTCGTTTAGATTTGTCTGGGATTTATACAGGTCACCTTTTCTATTAGCTCAATTCTGAGAAATTAAGAATTCAATAATACAGAGGATTGAGATTTCGAAAGGCAAGAATTTAAAGCAAAAAAAATATCTAGTTGAAAAAAATTACGAAATATGTTAGAGTAGAGGTTATTATTTGGGATTCGGGAAACACGTCACGCTGAACGAAATGTTCAGAACAAGATTTTGTGTTTGCGTGATTTTCAACAATTGAAAAAAAAAGAAAACTTTTGAACCAAATGCGATCATTTTAATATGTAAAGAACTTTTAACGTTAAATAATTATTATTTTGAAAATAATAGTACATATAAAAATAGCGCATCTGGGACTGCTGATGTTTTTTGCATTAAAACTAAGTGGACTTCAGATTTTCATTACAACTTAAAAAGGCATTTTTATGACAAAAGTAGAGTTCGGTGTTTTATCCTCTAAGGTACAGTTATTCATAATATTCATAGTTATTATTAAAGACTCAGATAACCTTTACAAAATATGTTTAAAATATTATCATTTACAATAGAGTATGAAATAAAAAAAAAATTGTTAAATGAATGTAATAATGCGAAAGGGTTTTAAAATAAAATTCAAATAATGACTTAAGTCGAAAAATCTAAATAAAAAAGCAGCAAGTTTTTTTTACCCAAGTACGTCTCTTTTTCAAAGCTTATGCTAGTAGTCGGCATTGCACATTATTTTTTTAAATTTTACAAATGGCTTCCGTCTGGTTTGTTTTTGGAGTGAATTCCCGTCGTCCATATAAATTATATTTATGTGAAAACAAATTTCCATATAATTTAAATATTTATTAACGCTCGAGGGGCTTTTACATATATAGAGGTTATTTATTTATTTATTTATTTACGGACAAAGTCCATTATAAACATTACAATTAAAAGAAATTTTTACAAAGGAATAAAAAAATATAAGGAACAGAAATAAGCAGCAAAGACAGATGATAGATTTTTTAGATTAAGTAAAAAGCATAGGCTAACTATACAGATTCTTTAGCTGATTTGTAAAGAAAGACAAATTAACAAATAAACAATTAACAAATATAAAAGTACAATATTAAATGAAAAAATAACCAAATAAAAATACTAGAAACATAATTATTATTTTTGAAATTTAAGACTAATTGGTTCATAAAATTTGTCATTTTATTTTTTTGATCATGTGTTTGTTCCCGACAAATCGAATTCTCGGGAATCTTTCTCTTATCGTATATTTAACTGATAAAACAAAACTAATTAAAAACTCGGTAATTTTAATCTATTCACCAGTAAGTACTTTCCCCTCGACAAGCATCTTCAGAAGATATAAATATATTATAATAGAATCTTACCATATAGTTTAACGTTATTGAATCTACGTAATATTTATTAATATTATACCGATAACCATAGAACTAACTATAGTTTTCATTCCCCTATGCCCAGAATTCTTAGGTCTGCCAACAAGCATACCAGTTTTGATATCTTTGATAACAAGTTGTCTTCTTTCAAACGATCACTGAATCAAATTCAATTATAAACACCTCTCTCCCGCTTCCACTCCCACCAAGTCTACTATATACCATTGTGTCTTTCTACTTAATAATTTTCTATGTATAAATGTGTCCTTAAAAATGCCCATTGGGGGCGTATATATAAATAAACTATGTTATAAAATACATTTCACGGAAAGCGATGACTGCAACCCTGTTATTTTCAGCGCGCAGAATATTCGGCGTACCTATTTATATTGTAGGTACCACTCCGTACGCATGCATCGGCCCAGTTCTACAAGGCATTGCCGTCATAAGAACTGGGAACACTTTACCTGACACGTGCCTTGAGAGTTTAACGATTTTGCTGAAGTAATCTTAGGTTCAAAAAAAGGGGGAGTTTTTTTAGTATGCGGCCAGCAACTCAGGAAATGTATTAGCTATAAGTGAGGTTAAGTCAGTCCCCCAGCTTTAAGTGGTAGCGCGGTGTGCAGGCAAGCGCAGGTTACCGGGCTCCATTCCCGGGTGACGTTAATATTAACAGGCTAAATTAAAAATGAAAAATAAGAACGGATGGTGACGTCGGGTGGAACGATGATCTAAATACACTACAAGAAACCTAAAATCGTTGTCATTCTGAAAAATGGACAAAAATGATGTTTTGGATATGTTCCAAAGCACCAAGAAGACGTTAGAGGACGATATACGATAGGCGTTTCTGACCGAGTGGCTGCTTGACAAGATAGAAAACTAATCTTAAACTGTTTTAGTTTTGTAAACATTTGTATAATATCTACTTAATTACTAAAAACGATGTGGTTCCTTCATAAATTTTAGTGTGTGCATTATTTTCCTACATGTAGTCGTTTATAGTGTTTTGATGGGATTCTCTTCTAGAGATGAAAAAATAATAATATTTAAGCTATAATAATTCTGTATGCGAGAGGTAAACTACAGTAAGTACAAAAACATAACTTTACATGAGACAAATTAGTGATATTCTAAGCTTTAAAACATCTGGTATTTGAAGTAGGCTTTTAAGTAAATTTGTTTTCAAACGTTCATTATTATTTATGAGTTATTAGCTTTTATATTTTCTTTATAGTTTTCACATTTTTTAAGGCTAAAAATTAAGATACAGTACTTTTATGGTACAACATCAAATTTTGTATGGGGAAACAGCAGTAAATCGAAAGGAATTTTTCTTCAAGTTTGAAAAAAAACTTTTTTCATATAATTAGTAAAAGTTAAAGGATAATACAGTTTAATGTTTTTAAAAATAATAACATGTAAAAAGGGTGGTAGGATAATAATAATAACATCAAAAATAGGTTTTAATTTTTACGAGTTTACTGTCATAAAAAAATTTAATAAACCAATAGCAAAGTATTATTTTTTTCAGGAAATAACAAACTGTATTTTGTGGCGTTTGGTTAAAAATAGGGAGTTAGAATGGAATTTTGAATTAATACTTTTTTTTAAATCTGTTAAACAAATTATTTAGATTTTATTTTTGTAATAATAAAATGGTTAAACCGTACATCTACGAGTTGGAGGGGTCAGGTATAGAACTGACTGCAAGACTTAAAGTTAATAAATATGATGGACGAGTGAGGACTTGTATGCCAGTAATTAGTTACTTGAACAAATAAAATAAAATGAAAACTGTACAAACGAAATGAATTAACATAGTTCGGCAAAAAGGCGAAATGACTGATGAGCCATAAATTTTTCAGGAGGCTATAATAGATAACTGTTTTATTTTGAATCAATTTCAAAACATCTTTATTGTAAAAGAAGTAATACATAAAGTGTAAAAGAACAAATAAATATATACATATAATAATTGTATGTATCCAGGTAAGAAGTGTTTCGTAAAACTATCAGAAATTTGTAGGATAAATACTAAAACTGATTTAAGTGTAAACCGAAACGATAATTCGTGAAAATAAGTCCAAATTTGTACGATATTAATCTATTGATTTTATGAACGTCGTTAAAAAGGGTTTTTGATATAAGTAAAAGCCTAAAATTACGTCAGATATCCATTGGTGTCAGCTCATACGACGCAGTTAAAAAATACATATATTCAATAATTCAATTATGGGTGCACAAAAATGCGTATTGCGTTTTGCGTGAAAGAAAAGAATCATAGAAAAGTAATGCGTCATTGGGGGGTTTTTATTCAAAAGGAATAACCCGCTAAACCTCTATTTTGAGGGTTGTCAGCGGGTGGGATGGAAGGGATATGGAAGGTGGTGATGAAAAACACACCACAACATCCAGACCAATTGAGAAAAAAATCTTTCGTGGACTTTTTTCTTGCAACAAGCGGGAATCGAACCCGCGACGCCAGTTTCACAGTTGGCCGTCTAACCAACTGCGCCACGACGCCTGTCGGTTATAAAATTGATCAATTATTTGATGAAAATGGTGTGCAAATTAGTTTAGTGTAAATAAAAATGTGCAAAGGAATTTAAAGGATCACGAGTTCACGGGAGAAGTATGCCTTAAGGATAATTTTTATTCGATTCAAAAGATGAATCGAAGATGCAACTAGGGTTGCCAACCCTCCCGGAATTCCGGGATCCTCCCAGATATCGGCCCCCGGAAAGCAGCTCAAATCTCCCTGAATCGCTTGCTGTATTGTGGCGTAATTACTAAAACCAGGTAAATTTAAAATCAGCATTTTAGAGTTATACACTAAACACACATATTTGTATCTTCTTCCATGATTTTATTTATTTATTCGTTCATTTTATTTATTAATTTACTTAAAGGTACTTTATTACACATTATTTGAGACATAAGTCCTAACTCCGAGGAACTAAAAGTCCTGTGTTGAGTTGGGACGAGCAATCAATTGACACAGACGCAAGAGTATATCATCACAAATATTATATAGGATAAGAAACACAACAATAATAATAATAATAATAATAATAAGCAAAAACAAATATATGGCACATCAATAGGGTAAACAGTAAACTCAAACATTCGGAAAATCATCAAGGAGTTTTTCACTCAAATGCCACAAATAGGCATGTCGTGATTCATTAAATTCATATTATGATAGTTTGAATGCATGACTGGTCTATTTGTAGCATTCACAAAGGAGGATAAAAATATGAATAATTTTCAAAATTACGTTTTGTGAATCAACATATTCTATGTCAGTTTTAAAAAATAAATTCATATTTGATTTACGCTGTTTTTTATTTTACCTTCCGGATTTTCGGACGATTGAGTTGGCAACCTAGATGCAACATAAGCTGCAAATGAAAGTTGGATGCGGGGGTCCAATTAAAGAAACCTTAAATAAATAAACGGTTCACTGTCATGTCAGTAATATGTCATTATAAAGGTGTTGTACATTTCACAACATTTTGCACCTACAGAGCGCATAGCTGCTAGGAATTTGAGTTTGTGGTTAAATAAGTACCGTATTTTTCTGACTATAAGACGCATTCCCTTGTTCTAAAAAATTAAACCAAAAATTGGGGTGCGTCTTACGGTCCAATGCGTCTTATCGTCCGCAAAATACGGTACGACGCGATCAAAGCGATTTTTCCAAAGCCAAGGTAGTAAGTGACTGGATATTTTGTGATGCAATTAAACGCTCATTACAACTTATGATTCAGTGTTTTCCGATTTTCTCAAATATTTACGTAGTGACTTTACTTTTCAATTACTTTTATTATAATCCTAAGACGAAATTTAGATTGAATAATGAATAATGAACAACTTAATAAATACAAAAAAATAAAACAAATCAAAATGTGCACGTAATGTTTAAATACTTCCAGATCAGTTGTATTGAAAATTTTCACATTAGCCAAATGAAGTTTAAACTTGCTATTAAAGAAATAGTTTAGGATTTTGACTGATATTTAAGTATTTATGTTCATTTATAAAAAAAGAAAAATAAATTTAGAAATAAATACATGTCAAATATATTTATAAACGGACGACTAGATATTTGTTTTTTTAAAGTTTTTAAAATTTAAATTTTTATAATTTTTTTATATATTTTTTTGATGTTAAATTTTTTAAAAAGGTTTATTATTTTGTTTCTTTTTATACTTTATTTTTAAAACGGTTGAGAACCCCTGAGCTCTTATCAGGAGACAGTTAGTATTATTCCTAGGGCATTCAATATACATTGCAACAATACCAACATATCAATGATTTATGATTTTTGCTATTTCGAATATACCGCGTTATCTTTATATTTTATTATTTTTCTACCCAAGTATGTTAGCTATTAAAATCCCAAAGTTATTATACAGAACATTTATAAAACAACTGTGTAATATGTATAGATATATTGTTATTATATTATTTCATAATTTTGTAATAGAACACTGTATGTTAATTGTGTTTATGATTATGTTTATAAAAGGCATTTGTGTCGTGTATACACTAATAAATAAAAAAAATAAATGTAATTGTGTTCGGTAACGAGGATTCGCGATAAGTACTTCAAACTCGATCATACTACTCTTTAAAAATAATTTGGCATGGACCCAAAATAACTGGATTAGCTCTCCAGACTCACAAAAGACTAATTTTACCAAGTCGATGTAGACTTTATTGGGTGCATTGCTAATTGGAATAGAATAAACACGTTTCAATATAGTTCCAACCACGTGCACGGGTAAAGTAATTACGTTCTATATATATATATAGTTGGATAGTTTTTATATAGCGCCATTTTTGTAAAATCACCTCAAGGGCGAGTACAATTAATAAATATCCCAGTACGTCTTGCAGCTACAAAACGCATGGATGGTTGGGATTCTAGTTCCTCGTTTTCAATTAAGATCAATCAAGAATTATCACAGATAGGAGCTAGATTACAGGACGTCTTGCAGCTTCAGAGTGCATAGACAGTTAGAAATTTAGCCCCCATTTACACATTTTAAAAATTGACAAATAAGTTTATTGTATTGATGATATTTGAAAAAAATAAAATATGAGTAATAAAAAGGAGTAAGATTACAAGACGTCTTGCAGCTACTAAGCGTATAGACGATTGGGATTCTAGACCCCATTTACAAAATTCAGGTATTTTAAAGTTGATATATGAAAGCTAGATAACCTATCATCGTGCAGCTACAAAGCGCATGGTATGAGTGGAATTCTAGCAAAGTTAAAATGATATCAATAAATTTACAAAATATAGAGCATAGTAGTAGGTTATCAAGTGCTAATGCCAAGAAGTAAGCAATAAAAAACTAAATAAACAAAACACTGTTTCAACTCCATGGTTAACAAAAAGAGATAGATGTCCGAAGAGAAGCTTTTGTAGATAGTAGGTAGATACCGTCGCCATGTGATAATTTCTGGAAACGCACGTGTGTAGTTACTGGGGGATTATGCCTATTGTTCCAATGACTTGGTGTCCATTTTGTTCCGTATTATTTCGTTTTATGAGACGCAACATTCTATGAACACAAATTGGCATAGCCATACGGGATATGTGCAGACATTAGCACCGCACCGGATGGATGCGGATCTGGGTTAATCACAAATACGGAAACATCTACGAAGTTGTATTGCCAATAAATTGTTGTAAAAGAGGAAATTAAAGATTTGCAATTATGTTAATTATTAATTAGTAGTTCACGATGGAGTTCTGGTGCCGACCCTTATGTATGAGAGCGAAGGACGGGGTTGGAAATTAATATGATGAAAGTAGGTCGAATACTGCCAGACAAATGTGTGGTAAAACTATAACACAAATGTCGAGATTCGTGTATTATGTAAGTGTGAGTCTAGCATTATCGACAAAATCAAAAAGGAGTGGTGGGTTTGAACATGTAGAGCGAATTCAGAGCGAAAGAACGGCTGAAATTATTCACGATGCGAATGCTGATGGATGCGGAAAACGAGGAAGACCGAGAAAGATATGTCATGACCAAATTCGACAAATACATAAAGACGGACAAGTCAAAAGTAGAAATTGAGTGGGCATGAGAAGATGCATGAATTTAGAGGAAACGAGGTCTGTAAGTAAAGATAGAGTGATGTGGCGTTCTATCCTCTTTGCCTACCCCCACCCCCCGTCAAGAAACTGCGGGATAGTTTGTTATTTTTGAATTTTAAATAAACATTTTATTAATGACGGGTGGCAACTGTGATTAACTTAGTTTTTTCTTGCGCCATCGACTATATTATAAAGTTAAAACTTCTTTAAAACATAATAATGTGACGATGTCGCGAGAGCGGTAAACCGGTAATAGCTCTAACAAAATAACTAAGGTATCATCACAATTTCATTAATTTAAAAAATTATTTTATATAATTACAATAATCTTTCTCCACGCAATTTCACCGATTTAAAAGTATACTTAAATAATTTTTTTTAAATGTAAAGAAACAAAGCATAATTGTATTTAAAAAAAAAAGGAATTAGCTACCCACGCTATCCGAAATCAAGACCCTATTTTCCTCACCTCAAAAATATCAAGGTTTTGCCAAAATATTTTTACAATGCGTTTTTTCAATTGGTGTTAAATTTTTCAGAATTTATAGTTTCATATTTTGAATTCTGCATCGTGACAACAAAATGATATTCGAAACATGTGTCCAAAAAGGATATAGAAAATTACCAACTAATAGGTAGGTGACTGTATCGAAAGATTTCGTTACTGCTTACATATTTCCTATTCAAATATTTTAAATTGGTAATCAAATATTTTTCAATTTATAAATACATTGAAGCAATCTTATAAAAAATTGTTAAATACTGAATTACATTTCGATTGAAGCAAATAAGATTGTAAATATCCCGATTAAGGCAGGGCTTCCATTCGAGACTCTTGAGATGCTAGTATCGTAAATTTCGAGACCAGCAGTGCGATTCTAAACGCTCCTTAGGGGGTAGATAGCGCGTTACGTAATTTATCTACTAATTTAACTGCTGGTTGCTAGCCGATTTCACCCTCAACTAAATACTGATTTAAGATTTTTACGTTGTGTCATTTTAGTAAGGCCATTGCGATCTATGTGATATAGGGATATTTAGTCGGAAATTTCGAGACTTTGTCTCCGAGTCCCGTCTCGATTTCAAAACTCAAATTCGCGCTGCGACTGGAAGCTATTGACATATAATACATAGACATGCCATAGTTAATAAGTACTGTTTATTTAGACCAGGGCTGCATTCCACGAGCATGCATATGCTACCAACAATTGAAGGATACTCATTTTTGGTACGTAAAAAAGCTTTTATTTTAACGTTAACAATCAACATTCGGGTTTAGTGGATCCCACTACGGGTTCTTTCCTTAAATTCTTTATAATACCGACTCATTTATTTCCTTTCACTGGATTTTTAGGAACAAAAAGATGATAATAACTCACGTTCATTATATTTATTTTAAAAACGTATTTCTATCAGTGCATCACTGTAACTAAGAAGAGCTTCGCAATTGCAAGGTTGGGCGTAGTTTGAGGTTTAATAAAAATAAAATTTATATTTTAACATTAATTGTTTTAAGCTTTATTAATCACTTTTGAACAAATATTTACAAAAGAAAAGTTACATTATCCTTTTTACAATGTTTATCCGAAAGGTTATTACACGTTTTCATGACACATGTAGGCATTTTTTTTTCGATTCTAAACGTCACGCCTAGCCTTCGAAGAACGAATAAATACGCGTTGGGTAAGAGGCATGACTGACCGTTCAGGCATGAGTTAAGTGTCATCATTTTTAAGGGTTCAGGAAATGTCTACGTATTAATATGTCAATGCTGGATGCCCCAATCTCAATTCTATCCACATCTTTCCCTGTACAAAAATTTGTTGTTTTCATTCATTTGTTCTGTAGCAATTCACGTCGTTTTGATGTGTCGTTCTGTTAAGTTCATACCATATCATAATTTCTGACGAAGTAGTTTAAAATAATCTGCTTTGAACATACATTTTCTGAAAATCAACACGAAACCGGTATCCGTGAAATTGTGAAGTAAAGTGCACCAAAAGTTAGAACGACAGTCCACACCATTTTATCCTGTATCTTATATCTATAATATTATAAACATTATCGCTGTGGCATTTCACAAGAACCCAAAACAGCGAACCACTACTGCGTTTTGATAATAGGTAGCCCAGAAGAATCCGAGGTGCATAGCGGTTTGATATTGTAAAGAATGTACAAATAAAACAACGGATGCGTCTGTTGTCTTAACCGTTGGTCACCGGAGATTATCAGGCGGAGGTGATTCGATAAGTCATTTCTCTCGATGTCTTTGAGATTTTATCATCGTCATAAGCTCGACAGTCCCGGGTGGGTCTTGGCTGAATCCAGAAATCTCTTCCATTCTCGTCTGTCTTCTGCTTGTCTTCCAGTTTGTTAATTTATTTAAATGTTTAAGTACAAAGAATAAGTACTTCGGCGGACTTATTGCTAAAAGAAATATCTTCCAGCCAACCAAAAAACCGACTGGCCAAAAGCAGTTGGTCAAAAATTTATACTAAAAAACGAAAATATATATCAAAAGATAGATACATAAAAAAAACCCGATTAATTAAAAATAACAGCTGTTTTTTAATGGGGATATAAGATATTGTACATATCAACTTAAACAAAAGTACAAAATGCTAAACATGTTAAAGGATGAGGAACCAAGAAAAGAAAAGGGATAAAAAAATATATTTCAAAAAACAATAAAATACAGGGAGTTAAGGATTCTAAGGATATATAGTAATGTTTCGGGTGTTTCTTGAAGGTGACAAGAGAAGGAGCATTTTTTATATGAAGATGTAGCTTATTCCAAAGTCTATGTAGTGTGAATGTATCAGCGCCTATAGAATCCATCCATCGTATTTTGCGCCATCGAAGTCTTCTAGGACGTTGTTTATTCTGATTACGTGACCACCACATCTCAAGCGCCCCACCTTGATGGAACAGATCACATCGGGCTTTTCATTGATAGTATATAACTCCATATTGTATCGACGACGTCGACCGTTGGGATATTTCACTTCTGAGAGTTTTCCTACATACAAGATGTCCACTGTCGACAGTAGCTCATGTTAGAAATATGGGACATGGAATTAAAACAAAGAAGCCATTTTGTGAAAAACGTGTGTGGTTAGTATGCGGTACATACACATGTAGACACAAAACAGAAACATCAAAATGGTGGTAGATCCTTATTAAAAAAGTTCGTTTTTAGTAGACATTCCATAGCGTGTATATAATAACAACCAACTACAAACATAGGACTGGGATAAAATGACTTACAACTCTGAATTTAAAACCAACAAACGATGATGGTGCGCGTTGTAGGGCAACACACAGATAGGTCCTGCGGATGCACACGATATGGGCAAGTGAAATATTAGAGATATTGTGGAATATTTTTTATGCAAATTCAATTTGGTAATCATTTCGCAATGCGAGAAACGAACAATCCCAAAAATGTTGCTGCAGCGGTGCCGGGTACGTGGGATGAAGGGGGTGGCAGCGGGGGTGGGGTGGGGGTCGGGGGAGGCTGTCGCACGGGAGCCAATCTCATGGCGGCCGCTGAGCGGAGCCTTTTAAGGAATAAATAGTAATACCGGATCGCACAAAGGGAAGCGGCAGAAGAAATTAGGAAGCGCCCCCCCTTTACCCGCCCCCAATCCGCCCGCAACAACCCGACTACTAAATGGGCAAAATACGCAAACCGAGGAAAGGTTACCATCCCCCGCCGGCGCGGCGAGGGTATGGGTGTACGTATACGTACACAGATGTATCTATTTACCTCGGCGGTGGTGTGCGTGTAGACTGTAGACGGCGCGGGCGGCAATAGGAATACGCGGGCACGCGCACATACATGCACGAGTCGCGGCCAGAAAGTGTTGCGGTACCTAAACTCCGTGTGTTTTGTATGCGAATAAATGAGTGGGACAGGGAGGATCGCCGCCCGTCCCAGTGTGTGTGAGGGGGACAAAATAAAATGAGTCCGGGGGGTGGTGGGTGGGGTGGCACATCTTAACAAATCGATAGGATATGACTATTCTCTTCGGGAGGGCGGGGTCCGTCGTCCGCGTCCGATGGTCCAGGTGAGGTGGACGGGAAGCAGGAGGACACGGTACCGAGGAGTCCCAAGACTGGGACATAACCGCCACATGGCGAGACAACTCGCACCACGTAATTGAAATCATCAGCACTCAATGATGCATAGGGTATTGCACTAGTACTCCGAGCTCACCATATATCTATTACTTGCTATTTACGATGTCAGTCTTAAGCTTCGGATACCATTTCAGTGACCAAATAATGCAGTGTAACACAATTTTAATGTTTTAACTGTTCTTAAATTGTTATATTTATCCTTATGAATTGAATACATGGACAATGTCCGTAAATAAATTAATATTAATTTTAAAATCTCAAGTCTACAGACACGTAGAAATAACACTGGCCCCATATTCATATTTAGTTTACAAAATGGCTTGATTGGTGTACCATCGTTAGTGGATCAAGAGGCATTGAATATTTTAATCCGCCAGTTGCGAAAAAATGATGTGCTGTTCCTCGATTAGCACAGCATAAACTATGGATTGCATGCACCAATGTCCCGATTGTATCGCATTGTAAACTCGAGACAAGATCTGCACTCTTAAACAATTGCTAAAAATACCAGATTTTGTCTCGAGGTGATTTTTTTCATTACCTTAGCTTGAATATTTTTTATTGTAATTTATTTTCATCGTACAGGTTTGACACATATTTAAAAATATATATATATATATATATATAAAAATTGGATTGAATAAGTCCGTGCATAAATCAATATTAATCTAACTGGGAAAGGAACCCGAGAACCTGTAAACCACAATAGTACAAGGCCAAATTATCTCACCTCAATTTACTTCTTTAGGGTTGAGAGTGAATGAGAGTAGCCATGAAGTCAAAAACAATAGTTCAGGTTCTATTTCACACATAACTGAACAGTCATACATATTCGCTATTGTATTTTAATTATAATTGTCTACTGTAGATAATTACGTTTAGAAGGGAGGTGTCATTATACTAAGATGCGACATTGCCTCTTCTTGAATTTGCGAGAAACCTTAACTAATTTCGACATCACAAGTTTAATTGTCTATTTCCGGGAGCTACAGGCAATCCTTTGCCAGCGTATTACTGTACTGCACAAGAAAGATTAAACAAACCAAAAAAAAACATCACACAGAGAGGATAAAACCTAATATCACTGTCCCTTGCATACATACCTCGCTTCCTCTATATTCATACGATTGAAAGCGAACAAAAGGTGCCAAAAAGCTCACTTTCGACTACTTGACATTCCACTTTGAAAGCTTGTAATCAAATAAAATCATACAGATATGTAACAGGCGCGTTCCGCCCATACAAGCAGTGGATGCGGCGCATCCCTTAAATATTTGAAAATAATAATTTGTATTTTATTATTATAAATATGAAAAAAATCTAAAAAAATTAAATATATTTGACCAAAGTGCGTCATCTTTGTTGCTGTTTTATTATATTTTATATTGATTTCGTTTTAAAAAGAAGGTATTTTTCAATAAGCATCATAAATTATTATATCGGATTGTAGTGCCGTAGTAGTGTTATGGACTCATGGATAAAAGGTCCGAAGTTCAAAGCCCACCCAACCCGATTCTCTATCTGACTCTACTCAAACTCAACCCGATTCCAATTTTTTCAGCATAAGTTATTGACGGCTTTTAGGAAATGGTCTGAAAATTGAAATATTCGAGAAAATAATAAGAAATGACACGTCCCTTAAAAAAAACAAAAAACTATTTGATTTTAAAAATACTTTACTACTAATTTATTAATTATTGTTTAATTTTGTCTGTTTTTCAATATTTGTTCAAATAAATGAAACTACAGTTTTTTTTAGTACCATACCATCGAATAATGTACATATTTTAATGATAGAGTATATAAAGTGATTATATCTAAAATTGTAAATAAACTCAAAATAAGATACAAATCAAAGTAAAATTAAGATAACTGAAATTTAATGTAGGAACTCGTATTCGTAAAATGTTTATTTAAAATACATAAAAAAAGAAAACTCCTCGAGATAGAAGTTAGTCTTGGAGATGGTTATAATAACAACCCCTTAGATAATATTATGTGGGTAGCGAGGCAATTATGTGAATATTCACGCGTATGTAGAGATATTTCTTTATTCAATCCCGGGTATCACCATGGCAAAATACAATTTATCAGATTCCTCCAATCCTAGCAACGCCTACGCGTATCATAATATTCTCCAGGGCAGGTAAATACTGTCAGCAGCCGAATGAAAATATTTTTGTTGCTAAATTGCAGTGGCAATAGAGAACCTTGTTTAAAAAAACCCTCAAATGTTGCAAAAAACATCAGTTTTTCAGAAGTGATTTGAGTGATTTGATCGAGGTTTTACAGACTTGGTTATTTATTATATAATCAAATCTACTAATAAAACGAAATAATAATGATTATTACACACTAAAAACTCTATAGATATCTTGAAAATTGTAAAAATATTTTGAGTATGTCCAAATGTTTGTAACCATCCTGGATTTCCTCCCTAGGGAGTTATTTAGGTGTAAATTTGTTAGGATTCAGCTCTATTACTTCACAAAAGTCAACAGACGAAATAATTGAGGAAATATGGATGTTTAAACATAGGCAGAATGGTGAATGTAACAGTGTGTAAAGTGGCCACCTAAACCAGTCAGTTTTATGTAAATGCCTAGACTTCCATATTCTCTTCTCAAAAATGTTTCCCCTCTCTATCGCAACAAAATTAGATGCATAAATATTGTTTAGTGAAATTAGTTAAAACGAACCAAAAATACTGTCAGGATTACAAAATATTTAACTCTAAAAATACTGCTAAAACATCTCTTTACAAACGGCGCTGTCACTTTTGACCGACCGAACATTCGGTTTCGGTTTTGGTTTTGGTTTAGGCCGAAAATTGGCCGAAACTTCGGCGCAGCCTAAATCTGCGGTAGGAATGTGTAGGATTACATTCGGCTGTACTTAGGTTGAAAAAGTAACACAGTTAGAGATGTTGAATTGTTGTTCATTTAAATAATTTGTTATTGTATTGCCATGGTCTAACATAAAAAAAAACAAGACTGATTTTATGATTTTTTGGCTATATTTAGTACTAAGATATTTCATACTGACATTTTTGTAATTGTATATAGTTTATAAGCTACAACGTACATTGAAGAACTGTTTGTTACATATAAGTTATATGTATAACATAACAACGAACCAAAAGGCGCTAATAACAAATTTACTTATTAATTATCTTATAAATTTACTTATTATATATTAATATCATGTGAAAAGTCGGAATAATCGACGTGCGTGCATGAGAAGATGTATGAATGTGAAGGAAGCAAAGGAAGTGTGCCAGGACAGAGTGGTGTGGCGTTCTATCCTCTCTGCCTACCCCTCCGGGGAAATGGCGTGATGGTTAGTTAGTTAGTTACTTATTAAATTGATGCCTTTTATTTCATTTTGTATTTCACTTATTTTAATAAACTCGTATAATAAATATATTAAACACACATGCTAAATAGCTTTAAGACAGATTAATCAATTATTGCCACGGGGTCTAAAGTTCCAATTTCGAAATATAGAACAGGACGGGTGAATTGAAAAAATACTTCTTTGAGTTTAACAAAAAATATTACTTGAGATGATCCAGAGAAAGCTAATTATGTGTATGCATTTTTAATCCTTTTTTAGCTTTCTAAAAATAAATTTTGTTATGTGCTTGTAAATCTTGATGTTAAAATCATCGATTTGACTTACTCAAATCAGTAAATTTTTTTTTTTAAAGAAAAAATCTGACAATTGGTTCGCCCAATTAGGGCATTTTCAAACGAATGTAAAGATTAAGTAGACAGAGATGAAGGACACTGTTTTTGTCATAATTTTCTCAAACTTAAAAAGAAAAATTAAGCTTTGAAGCTCTGTATTTAAGTAAATATAAGGTTTAGAAAAACATGTCCTTTAATTGAACTTTTAACATTTATTTTACAAATAAAAACACTTTTTTGCCTATTTTTATAAACGACTATTTAAACATTTCATTTTATCGATGCCAAATTTCATGTATACGGCCTAAGCCAATTACAACGGTCATATGAAGAAACATATGTACAAGAAACTGAACAAAAAACAAACAAGGGCAATGAAATAATGGTATACAATATATGCATAAAGATGATCAACCTAAAAACCCATGCCAATACATATTCATCCGACACTCTGTGGTAATGGCGAAGAGATCTACGAAAAGCAGTAAGATCTATCCTACGGAATTCCAAGTTTTGTGACGAACTGACTACTGTACACATTCTGGACATTGGGGAATAAAAACAAAAGTTGGTCTTAGAAGATTTGATAAATAGCAGATTTTGACTTTCAGTGACAAGGTTGAGAACATGCAACAGAGATGGGATATCACTTACAGCATAAATACATATTTTGAAAATGCATAAAAGGTCCAGCTCCGTTTTACGTTTTTCAATAAAGACAGATCGAGAGATTGCTCTATTTCAAAATAGGAAAAATTACCCATTTTCAATTCGAGCAACTGTGCCACTATTCTTAGGAAACGGTTTTGGACAGACTCGATATGGTCAATATGAGTCATGTAGAATGGAGATCGAATTGGAGAAGCATATTCTAGATGCGGTCGAACTAGTGAGCAGTGAAGAGTTTTGATGGTATTAATGTTTTCGAAGTCCGTCGTCATTCTATTGATAAAACTAAGAAGTTTGAGAACTTTACTTACAATATTATCAATGTGTTAACGATAGTAAATTCTTGCTTATTCTTATTAAATACGCCTAATAAGTAAAATTTACATTGGATGTATTTCTGGAAATCAGATAAGAGTGATTTTTCAAACAGTCCTAAGTCAAAATTTATGAAAACTGAATTAAAAATGCTATTGCAATCTCAATTATAATTTGCACAAGAAGCAAGAAAATTTGTTTACCAACTGTCTCTAAGTCAGATATTATAAAGCTTTAAAACGTCTAATTTTTTTAATGGCCTATGAACGGCTATCTTTATCGGTATATTTATACTGAGACGGTATAAACTAATATCAATATTGATGTACGAAAGTGTGTATATTTGATCTATCCTACAGAATTTCAAGTTTTGTGAAAATTCTAAGTCTCATCGTCGATTACCGGTGATTGAACATGTTTAGAAAAAAAATTGTAAACATAATCAATTTTTCATACAGAAAACTTAATTTTACTTTGTAGATAAAATTGACAGAATCAAGAAAATGGTGCTGAGTTGGTTTGGACATGTAGAGCGAAAGAACGGCTAAAAGGATCTACGATGCAAATGTTGATGGATGCAGAAAACGAGGAAGACCGAGAAAGACACGGCACGATCAAGTCCATCAAATACTCGAAGATGGACATGTCAAAAGTCGGCGTGCGTTCATGAGAAGATGTATGAATGTAGAAAAAGCGAGGTCTGTAAGCCAAGATAGAGTGTTATGGCGTTCTATCCTCTCTGTCTACCCCTACGGGGAAACGGCATGATGGTATGTATTGTTTTGTTTTTGTTTTGTTTGTAGATAAAATTGAAGATAAATTTTAACTTCCCATCAGAATACGTACCCTGGGGAGCTGTTAATATTAACATATTACAACAGAGATGAAGAACATTTTCGACAAGATTAATAGAAGTCTTTTACTTCACAAATATTAACAGATAAAAGAAATTTTGGAATATAGATGTTCAAGTATGGGTAGAATGGTAAATGTTACACAGTGTGTAAAGTGGCCACTTAAACCAGTCAATGACTGATCATAAGCCCTGTAGATGCCTAGACTACCATATTATCTTGTCTTAAATGTTCTTCATCTCTGTTGTAGTATGTTAAAAATGAACTAATTTAATTTTTTGTAAAAATTTGATAACTATATCATAAAATACCAAAAATACGTTTCCTGTCCTTTTGTATTCATGACGGCAGCAATTCGCGACCGCATTGATAAAATTAAATTTTCGATAGTTGTTACCAAAAATAGTTACAAATTAAAGTAAAATGTTGCACAAAAAAAAAACTTTCCCATTTTGACAAAAAACATTTTGCAACAATTACTCAACTAACTTTTTTAAACATAACTTTCCGGTGCAATTAGCCCTAAAGCTAGGGTTTCCTAGGACAGCGGTGCCCGTATTTTAACGGCCGTAGTGAACGGTGATGCGGTAGACAGCCGTCGTAACGTCGACTAGAGTAGTTTCCTAGGGAAACGGTGTTAAATGGTGTTGATAACACCGTTTTCCTAGGAAACCACACTCTAGTCACCGTTACGACGGTTATCCACCGCATCACCGTTCACTACGGCCGTTAAAATACGGGCACCGCTGTCCTAGGAAACCCTAGCTTAAGGGGTTATCATAATATAATGCGGATGTATCGACGTGCATTGTTTAAAAATAATCGAATAAATGACTAAGGATTATGGTAAAAATCGATTATGTGTGCAATATAAAATAAAGATTATTTGTAAAATTCGCATTGGGTAAATAAAAATTCGGTCGAAGATCATAAATACCCCACCATAGCTGTTACTAATAATATTTTGATTTATTCTACCGGAGCCTTCGATTTCAATGATTTCAATTCAACCCCTGTTATTCTAATGCAATTTAAAAAACATAATAAACTTGAATTTTTCATACGAAATATCACCTACGTTAAGTTTTAAATTTTATCTGTAACATGGTAGGAACTGTGTAACCGACAGAGAAGCAGTCACTTTAGTATACAAATGTGACAGCTTTGGAATATAAAATTCATCGAGTACATCGAAAAACATCAGCGCTAAAAGGAGTATTTTTAAAATAAAAAGTCATAAGCCGAGTTCGTTTTATTTACCGAAATATTTAAATTTTCAGACCATTTCCTAAAAGTAAATAACTTGTGTTGGAAAAATGATTATCGGGTGTGGTAGTGGGATTTGAACCTCGGATACATTTTGGTAATATAAAATCACCTACAAAATAATACGGATTCAGAATAAGCAGTGAACGTGTGAACTCGTAATAATTCAAGTAGGTACGCTTGGTATTTTTTATTTGTACCTAAACAAATCAATAAAAAAAGGTTGTGATGTAATGCAGATTTGGCAAAGATAAATAAAAGAGCTAAAAAAATAGCGAGACATTAGAAAAAAATCAGTTGAAAGTGGTTTAAGGGCGACAAAAACTTTTCACTAAATTGGATGATTACGTAATGTTCGGCGGGCGGGGGTTGAAAGGGTTCAGTAGCCGGGGTCGGAAAAAAGAAGGGGAAAATGTAATTATTAAGGATTGTATAAGAGCCAGCTTACAATACGAAAACAGAATTTTCTCGAGAATCGCAGGACACAAATTTTATTCGTAGAAGAGTAAAATCTCTAATGCGAAATTATAGGGGATGGAATACAAATGGCGCTTGCGCTCTGTGAAAACTATATCATCGTCATGATTTCCACATCCCCACAGAATGGTGCCCGCCCCCACACCTTTAAAACCAATATTTCACATGCACTCTGCAAGGAATCGAACCTGGGACCTAATGTATTGAAACGAATGTGCCAACCACAACCCTACGAGGAGGACTTATCTCCACTCGATTTGATTTTTACCAGAGTAGCTATCGAGTAGAAAACATTCGTCCAGGGTTTGGGTTGTATTTCTCACTACACCCGACTGGACGCGGACAATTATTATTGAATAAAATGATAAGATAACAAATTAATTTGTTTTATTTATGAATGTTAGATAGCCTTATGCAACTTAATGAGCAGTAAATACCAATTGAAAGGTACAGGATATAGGATGGATATCCATTTTTATGTGTTTTAAACTAATAAAGGCAAATTAAAATATAATAAATGAGGATACTGAAGATCACACATTTAATTTAAAACGCTCTGCAAATAAAGACCGTTTTACATTTGTCAAAAAATATTAGAATCGAAAGGTTTGTATCCGATTCCACAGAACTGTAACGAGAAAATGCATACTTAATATTTTCGATAGACTGACAAAAAAATCACATTTATAACAAAAATTTTCTTCAATGGAGTAAAAAACGCAGGTGAAATTTTTAATGCTATTTTGTCGTTGAAATATTTGTTTTGGAAATATTGAGAAATAAAATAAGTTAACATAAAAAATTGCCAGCGATTATCTCTAAAGAATTCGTTCGACATTTTATTTATGTAAGAGGTCTAGGGTATGTTAATTGCACCCACATATCCTGGCAAGCTCATTTCAGTATACCGAATCTGGGCCATGATTACTTTGAAGTAATTTAACATTTATCTTCAGGAAGTTAACTCTTCAATTTTAACTACAAAGTGAAATTAAGTTTTCTGTGTGAAAAGCAGAATATGCATCCTTTTTTTTCTTTTAAACACGTTCAAATATAGGTTTCCGATGAAGATACTTTAAATGTTCATGCAAATATACACATTTTCGTACACAAATATAGATTTTTCTTTATAGACAGTCGAAGATAACTCAGTTAACTTCCAATTGTATCGGGGCCCTGGGGTTTTCAAATAGGAGCTACAATCATTAAAGTACCCTAGATAACTTGATACTTATTGATACTTATAAAATCAATTAATATTGACTGAAAAAGCAATTTTTACTTGCTAGAAGGAATATGACGAAATATCGCACCATTTTTGTACTGTGAACTTATTCAGTAACCGATTCGTTTCGTACATTCATTCGTATCGCATAAGAGGGAACGAAAGCGAAATACGATTTTGATTGCGTTTGAGATGAATGTGAGTCGGCCTCGTGGTGTAATGTTCAGCGCATTTGCCTACCACGCAAGAGGTCTCGGGTTCGATTCCCGACATGGTTAATATAAAATATTTATTTGAAAGTGTGTTATTACACTAGAATATTTAGTCCCTGGACTGGTACCTGAAGCGTGAGACTGATCATCTTACAAAAACGTTCAAGACGCTGCGGTTGGTGTACCAATGCAGTGCCCTATGCAACATCGGAAAGGGGATAATGATGATGAGATGGATAAATGACGAATGAACGAGCTTACCAAACGAAATAGTGATAGAATAAGCCCCCTGTTAACCTATTAGTAACATCATCATTCCCTTTTCGCACCTAATGGTCCATAGGGCACTGCATTGATACACAAATTGCAGCGTATCTTGATAAAAAAAATACATGAAGGAAAGATGATCAGTCTTACGCTTCAGGTACCAGTCCAGGCCCTATGAATTATTTTAGTGTAAAAACCATCTTTTAAATTAACATTCAATATTAACCATGTCAGGAATTGAACCCGAGACCTCTTGAAAGGTAGGCAAACGCGCTGACCATTACACCACGAGGCCGACTAACTTTTCTTTATGGCCATTAAAAAAAATATACTCATTTAATATTTTATAATTTTCATTTTGATTAATTATCGGCTAATAGTTTGTCATGGGATGCACAGACATTAGTGTTAGTAATTTAACGAGAGTAGAGATAAAATAATAAACATGTATATTGATCAACAATATTTTGAGTTTGTCCAAATTTTTGTAGACAAGGACTGGATTCAACTCCCCGGGGAGCTGTTTATATTAACATATTACAACAGAGATGAAGAACATTTCAGAGAAGGGAATATAGATGTTCGAATATGGGCAGAATGGTGAATGTTACACAGTGTGTAAAGTGGACACTTTAACCAGCCATTGACAGGTCATAAGCCCTGTAGATGCCTAGACTTCTATATTACCTTCTCTTAAATGTTCTTCATCTCTGTTGTAATATGTTGATGTATACTGATGTTTTGAAAAAAAAAAAATGTAATCAAAACTGCAACTGAAGCAAAATGAAATAAATTACAAAATAAAGTAAAAAAATTACGAATATTTTTTATGGAGCAAGATATTCATATAGATTACAATAAAATCAAAAATAAAAAAGAACACGCGAAAGACTCGTTTCGTCTTGATTTTCACTTTGACTTAAATAGCACTTTCCACTTAAATAGCACTGCCCCTTCGCCGAGCTAAGACACTCGCTACAATTCGCCGGCCGTAACTTACTTTGGTGTTTGTCTGCAAGTTGTATGAGAGGACTAGGCAAGTCCCTCCGCCTGTAGAAGCACATGACTTTAGCTTCTACTGCCCCCGTCGTCGTTTTGTTCAGTTCCTCTATCCGACGGATCTGATACGGCAACGTCGAGGACGTTTCGAAATACACACAATCTGAAACAAAAGTAAATCTCATTATGCACGAGTAGAGGCGCGAGGAGAAATAGTATGTTCGGGGGAAGAGTTAGCAGGTTGGTGCCATTGTTAAATACCGAAAAATCATAATATTGTAATATTTCGTAAGAAAAATCAATCGCACGACGTCGCTGATGACTGTAATGCAGTGTAACTGTGAATTTTCGATAGAATACCATGTTTTACTGCGCCCCTTTAGTCACTCTTGTACACTACACCTAAACATACGTTAATAATGTACGAACCTTAGAGTCATAATACGTCACTAGCTGATAGAGTCGCCTATACGTACAAAAAACATTCAATAATTATCAAACACGCGGTTAGCTTCAGTCCACAGCAATACAATTTATATCTCATATATATATAATAATATCTCTTGATGTTCTTTCACGTAGACTCAGAAATAATGACATTCTGTTCCTCGGTGTCATCATAAGACTAATTATGGTTTCCATGCGCCTCTACCGAGAATAATTAAATTTGTAAATGAAAAAGATCTGGACTGTATATTAGTAGAATTAAACTGGATTCCATAATGCCGGTCTAATGTATTAACTTGTCTTTGCTTTTCTTTGTTGTATTGCTTCTATTATTTGTTACTGTATTATTATTGCTTTTCGTTGTATGATTTGTCTAAATTGGACATAGTCCGTAAATTTGTTAAAAAAATAAATACAACGGGCCTTATATTCTCAGGGGTGGCATTCTGAACCGCTCTCGCGGCCGCAGAAAACACACTATCTCGTGTATTTTGAATGTAAAGAGATAAAAGCTTTTTCTACGGCCGCGAGAGCGTTTGGAATATCACCCCTATAGCGCGAGATCGATCTGTTAGCGTGTATTTAGTACGGGAATACAAGTTAAAAATGCGTTATCTACGCGCGCTTTTGCGCTCAGAATACTACCCCTGGGCCGCAATAATAAACGCTATCTTCATCGGTAAATATCGAGGCGGTGTAAAGTAACAGTATTTATGTAAGAAAATAAGTATATTTGTACGAAAATGAAAATTATCTTCGTCGGTTACCTATTACTGAACATGTTTCGAAAAAAAAAAGTTGTAAACATATTCTATTTTTATACAGAAAACTTAATATTACTTTGTAGATAAAATTGAAGATAAATTTTAACTTCCCATTGGAATTCGGACCCAATTCGAGAATTGTAAGCGCAAACCGTCCGTTACACGTTTGTTGTTAAACTAAACACATAACCAAAAATTTGGAAGGCTATTATTCTATGCAATAGAGTTAATAGGGCTTCTCTAGCGAATTATTACTCTAAGGTACAATCATACAAATAATGTAATCAATTTATAATAGTAATAACGGTTAACGCGGCCTAAGGTGCACAAATTCAATTTGAGTTAGTTCAACTTTCTTGCCATTCAACGTTATTTGAATCAACTACAAAACATATTCATAGTGTAAGCCGATTTAAGAGTTTGATTCATGCCTTTTCGTCCCTACTGTGGGTTGCCTAAATGTGCTCCTCGTAATGAGCTTAGGTCATGGGCCAGGAAGCAGAGCGTGTTGCTTTGGTAAAAAGGATCTGGGTCGCACCATGTGAAAGAACTGATAAAAGGGTACTCGTTTGCTTTTGATCTAATAAAGGTTAGCAGAAATTAAGTGAGGGTTATCATTTCCGAAACTTCTAGATGAAGGTTCTGCAGCCCAGATGAGTAAACATTCTATGTGAATGTGATGATTTACATCATAAAGGAGCCTCATACTCGGTTGACCACTGGTTAAACCTGAGGATGTTAAAGAGCTCGCCCCCTACCTAATAGCCCGATACTTAGCGGATCTGGGCATGGAGGGGGAGATTAAGCAAAATGTAAACTCCCGCCTTCCACACTGTAGCCAGGCTCTTCATAAACCTGGGATGCTATTCTAAGTCACTCGCGCGGCACGAGAAAACGGTTTTTCTCGTGTATTTTGTATGTAAATACGCGAGATAATATGGCTGCGAGAGCGTTTGGAATACCACCCCTGGGCTTGGAGGGCGAGAACTATTTACGGGGGACCCGTCACAATAGATCATCACAGGTCGAAGTGACGTCAGGAGCTTGCATAGCATTTCCCCCAACCTATAATAATAATATGCATTTTCGTCCTAATTCGTACACACCTTGATGACGACATCACCATAATAATATTCTTGATTCACTTATTTTCCACCTATTTAGTGGCATTTATATTATATTCGTAACCCTTCGTATAGGTATTCGTAATCAAACATGCATAATTCTCATGTTATTGTAAAAATTACGAGCAAGACCAACAAATACAATATGGCAGAGAAAATCTACCCTAAGATCAGCATTTGATTTAGGCAGAGGAAAACGATTGAAAATGTCGGTCTCAAACACTAAGCTTGGAGATCGTGCTTTTGCAGTAGCCGGCCCCTCGGCCTTGAACCAATGAGGAAGTTCAGTGCTACGGAAAATTATATTACGAAAAAGGTTTTGTTACACGCGGCAAAAATTAGAGCATTTAATAGTACGGCTAAGTTTCTCAAAAATGTATGAAAAAAATTAATACAAATGCCACATCACCAGTTTTTGTCAATCAACCACCCAATGACAGCGTTGACATGTTTGTGATAGATTTTAGGTTTCCAGGAAGCCATTTTTTAAACGTTCAGTATAATGTGTTAGTTACGGGGGTCACCTTTCAAATGTCAGGACAACTCACCGATGAGAACTAGTTACGTCACGGGTGGAGTAATTACAAAATTTAAAAAATCAGAGAGATGAGAATACGATACAAAAAAAAAACAAAAAATGTCTTGTCTATTAACAGTAAAAATATAAAAAAACCACTGAACTTTTACACGAAATAACTCCCACGTCAATAATTGATTCATATGTCGTCGTTCAAAGTAGTTCATTCTTTCAAAATGTTTTTTATTTATTTTTTCGTACATTTTCGGGAAACTTTTATAAAAGAAAACATTTATTGTATCCAATTTCCCATAGGGCTGAAGCTCCTCATTGAAGATGTTTGAAAAAAAAAAGATTATTTAATTATATATTATTTCATACAGAAAATTTGCTTTTTCGAAGATAACTCTGTGAACTTCCCACTGCAGTCGGTGCCCTGCACACTCCGAGTTTGCATTGATGTGTAAATGTAGCCTCCGTGGTGGATAAAGACGAATATTATTTTATGTGCTTTTGTAAAATGTAAACGAATCCTCGAAAACAACGTGCTTAAAAATAAGGCACAAATAATTGGAACTTTGCGAATTGAATTAGCATAATTAGGTACTAGCAGTTATTGGCCTAATACTGCATCAGATATATTGTACTGTTAATGAGACAAGTGGGTTTTATCGGATTTTGACGATTGCTTCGCTACATTCGAAGCAGAAGAGACTCGACATCGCGGTTTGCTACAATAAGAAGTGTATGATGGCACCGAGACATTCCGCTCCGAGGATTAGCGGGGGGAGGATTGCGGATTAGGGGGGGTGAGGTGGGGTTAATATATATATATATATATAGAAATGGGGTGGGAAGGCGCCCACACAACACCCGCCTAGAATAATCAATACCGCCGGTGAACAAGTGGGACCCTTTGGCGGGTGGAGGGGGGTACTCGCGCATTAGATGCGTTATTCACACGGGTGGAGAGATGCTGACTGCTGACCGCGGGAGAAGAAGCCAACACAGACAACAATCCGCTTCCCGCGTACCTATCTATCTACTTTGCAATGCACTTTTACTGAGACGGAATCAATGAAGGCACTTTTCTCACATGCATATTTATGTAAATCAATATGACAATTTTTACCAACCAAGTATTTCTAAAGATCAGTAGACACCTTCGTAATACGATTTGCAAATGAGTACAATATGACGGTCTTCCAAAAATACATACATTATACATTTAAATCGGGTTGTGGTTCCGCGAGAGTCGCGGACTCACGGACCAAAGGTTCGAATCCCGATCTATCGCAAATTGATTCCCATTTTCTAATACCGAGTTATTTACAACTCATTAAAAATGACGCCAAAATTTAAATGTTTGGGGAAATCTCAAAAATATCTAGAAACTTCAGTTTTTTCTTTTCTTCTCTAAGGTTACTTTCGCTAAAACAAATAAAGATTTTTAACGGTTCTTGCCAATATATATCGACGCTGGAAATGAAAAAGTTACCAAGCGACATGTAGTAAATTTACAAAAGAGCCAATTAAAGTTTTTTTTTTGTAATTAATAACGAATCTCGTATTTTAATTCAATTATGTATAAATCACGCAAAAATAATACGTATGTACGAGATTTCTTTATTTATTAAAAAAAAAACTTTTATTTGCTCTTCTGCAAAGTTAGTCCTTGTCGCTTGGTAACTTTTTCCTTTCCAGCGTTGTTATGATCACATTTCAATATGCGAAACCTGACAGCAAAAATATCAAATCGAAAGGCTATATCTATTCTGAAACAGTTTCTTAAAGTTTTTTTTAATTAGTCAAAGGCAATAAAATAAAATTAAGTACATAATAAGCAAAGCAAAAATAAAGTGTTACTGTTCAGAAATTACTATATATTTCTCAAATTTGTTGTCTTAAATAATGCTCATCAATTTTAATATATGTATGACGTATAAGCTTTTAAAAAAATGTAAAAATATTTTATTCTATTATATACGTCTTTTAAAATACAAAAAAAGACGTATACTTCATAGAATAAAATATTTCAATATTTCAATTTGAAGCATAACAATCAAATAAGTTTTTTATTAATTTTTTAATTGTTTTTTGTCTCGAATAGAAAAACTTTCAAACTATTTTAATAAATAAAATATTTTTAGGTTTTTTATATGTATATATATTTTTATATGATTATATACGTCTTTTAAAATACAAAAAAAGACGTATATTTCATAGAATAAAATATTTTTAGGTTTTTTTTAAAGCTTAAACGTCATACATATATGAAAATTAATGAGCATTATTTAAGACAGCAAATTTGAGAAATATATAGTACAAAATAATAATAATAAAGAATAAATATATAGTAGAAATATATATACGCCATCTTTAATGGTATTTCATCCGATGCACTTTATAGGAATTAGACTTTCCCTTCTAAATGTGGATACTAATACCGCATTGCAAGTGCACAGAATACAGGGTACCCCCACTTCACCTCCTGCCTGCGTTCACTGTTCACACTTCCCTCCCCTGTTATGACGGCAGTACAATCACACCCAACTACTAAATAAGAAGAAACCAACACTACAACTTAAACAATTGCATACACGATACACCCTGAAGGGTTAAAAAAAAGAACAAAGAATGCAATAAGCATTCGCCTTAACCCTTCGGCGCGCATGTTGAAAATATTCATTTATTTATTATTTCCGTATCTCGTAAAGTTTAACAACAAAAACAACTCATTTCGGGCGTTTAGAACTGAATTTTAACTTAGGTCAATAAGTTTCGGTTGAAAATCTAGTTCCGGTCGATCACTATAAAAATGATCCAGTACTGCAGTTTATGCGAAAAAAATTCAAGCTATTCGTATTACAATATAAACGAATCTACCTGTCATATCTTTTATTGAAACGTCCTAAAGCTATAAAAAGATAAATACGAATGATGATATACAAACGCTATATTAACTAACTAGAGAAAATAAATCAAATAAAACATGTCAAATAGAGAATTTGATTATAACTCTAAAGCAACAAAAAAAAATTTACAGAATTCTAAGAGAAAAACAAAACTATTTTAAGAAGTGAATACCTGAAATTGTGATTTGAAAAGTACCTGGTTAGTGATTTACACAAAAAAAATATAATTCGAGAAAAAAAACTTATTAATATTTTAAGCATTAACTTCGTGGTCACATTTTACTAAAAGTTATTAAATATTTGTATTTAACCACTTAACGAATTTTCTACAGGAGTTAAAATCTTACATATAAATAATAAATGGTTAAAAGTAAATATTATGGAAATATTGCACATTAGGAAAGCTTTTAAAAATAATGCTACTTTGATCGGTAATCAAAGAACCTTTCAATTTGCCCCATCCATTGTAATGGTCACCTACCTATTAAACTCACGCCCCTCCCTCATTTTCAACTATTTCTCCTACAACAAGAAATATTTTTCTAACCTAATCGAAGCATGTTTGTCCTAATCAGTGCATGTGCTTATTAAAATTCATGTCGTGTTGGTTTTATATTTTTGCGCAACAACTATGGTGAAGGTGTACAGTGGGTTTTGCATGTTGGTTTAATTGGTGTCCTGACGAAGAGACGGGTACGTCTTGGAACCGGTAGACATAGAAAACTCGGTAAGTGGTTATGTCCAAATATTCAATAACATTTAGAAAAAATAACTTATTTATATCACAATAAGGTGATACTGAATATATTTTTGTCAAAAACCCCCGGCAACATAAATAGTCGATTGACTAATTAAATACAAAAATTCCTGTGAGGGGTTTAATGTAATTGAACCTAGGTTCGAGTCATGGGTTATCACTTCTAGGAACAATTAATAGCTACCTGCGAACCCGGAAAGTCCTAAATTTCGTTAGTTAACAATTGATTTGGCATTGATTAGTCGTTTTTTTGGAGTGTTCCTATTTTATTAATGCAAAATGTCTACGAGACATAAACTTTCGTTAGGAAAAAAATCAATTATTGTTGCGTTATCTAAATAATACCTTTCTAATTGTGATATAGCAAGGCAAATACAATGAATATACTGTGAGGAGATTTCTGAAAAAAATCAAAGAACCCACTACACTAAATCGAATAGTGGGCACAGTATTAAAACGCTGCATTTCAAAACGTGATCGTGTTCTAAAAAAATAATCACTAAGAAATCGGTTCGCATCAGCTCCAGAACTAAGAGCACGACTACAGGAAACCACCGGTGTCAGTGTTAGTGTACGCACAGTCACAAATAGACTACTAGAATTTGGATTACTGCCCTGAAGACCTGCTAAAAAATCTCTATTTAATCAGAAAACGAAAAAAGAACCGTTTGGAATGGGCGAAAGAAAATAAAAATGGACAGATAATGATTGGGAAAGAGTTGCATTTTCTGATGAATCAAAATTAAATTTGATTGGTCCAGACGGTTTGCTGACAGTTCGCCGCCGAGCTGGAGAACGATACAGCGACGAATGTCTTGCACCCACAGTTAAACATTCGCCTTATTCATGGTGTGGGGATGCATCACAAAATTGGGTGTTGGTAATTTAATAATGATAGAAGGGTCAGTTAATGCTGAAAAATATTATTAAATCATTTTAAAGCGTGTTTTGCCAACAATTGAGAATATAACTGAAGAAATTGATGACCCTGTATTTCAGGATGATTCTGAAAAAAAAATTAGGAAGAAATCTTCGAAAACGGTGCGTTAAAAATTTTAATAGAACAAGTGTGGTATGAAGAAATTTCCGCAGAATTTTTTAGTAAGCTATACAAATCGATGCCAAGACGAATAATAGCGCGATAAAGGTCAAAGGCGGTCATACAAAATATTAATGTTGTTCTAGTTAAATAATAAGTATTTTTAAAAAGATGCTTTAGGATGTTTTACTTACTAAATTAATATTTTTAAAATTCAATATTTCAATTTGAAGCATAACAATCAAATAAGTTTTTTTATTCATTTTTTGTCTCGAATAGAAAAACTTTCAAACTATTTTGAAATGTTAAAATAAGTGTTCCATTGATGATTACCTGTATGTATACATATAGGTAATCATCAATATTTTAATTTGAAGCATAACAATCAAAGAAGTTTTTTTATTCATTTTTTAATGTTTTTTTTCTCGAATAGAAAAAAATTCAAAACTTTTTTTTAATGTCAAAATAAGTGTTTCGTTGATAATTAGCTATATGTATACATTTAGGTATACTTATAAGCATAAAATTGGAAAATGTGTTAGAATGGAACGGAAAAATAAATAAATATCTAAGTTCTTTTTTTTACGGTTTCGGATATTTATGTTGCCGGGGGTGTACTTAAGTCATTAATAATCCAAAATAAGGCCTATGTAAAAATTAAACGGTTAAAAATTTATAAAAACATTTGACCCAATTTAGAGAATTATGGACAGTAAAATGGAAAATCCCTAGATTCGACAGTTAAATTTTCCGAGGAAATCCTAACACCACACTACCCCCGGGAAGGAGAAGGTTTTTGCGATCGTGAATAAGGAATGAGATTTACATTCGGCAGACAGCCTTCGGTATGGGGCGAAAGGAAAAAGGAGAAATAACGCAAAAGCTGCGCGGGTATGGCCGTTTTTACACCACAGCAAAAATCTACCCGGCCCGATAAAATAACATGGGGTGAATTGACTTTTAACGTATGATGATTTTTAAAAATTTAATTTATTAATTGGCAGGTAAACGAACACCACGGGGCCGATTAATCTCCACTCGATTTCCTTTATTACAATTTTCACCCGCGAGTAGAAACTAAAAAAATTAAACGAAAAAAGAAAACAATAAATAAGTATCATCCCACTTTAATTTTACCGGGACGGGCGGTTGAGACTACTATGCAACTACTATGGGGAACAGGATATCAAAATGACATAAACAGACTACAAAGACAGCAAAATAAAATATTAAAGTTAGTATATGACCTTCCCTATCTAACAGCAACTAAAGAACTTTTTGAACAAACTAAACAATTAAACGTAACTGAACTCTTTATACTAGAATCTTTAAATTTTATTCATAAATTAGCCACTGATGTAATTGTAGACGAAGAATTAAAACTTGAAAAAAACTGTAGTAAACATGAACACAATACGAGAATATCAGAAAAATATCATATACAATCTTTTAAAACGAGAAAAGGACAATCGAGACTTATAAACCATGGACTGAAATTATACAATAAACTACCAGACAAAACTAAACAAAAGACTCAGGCAACCTTTACAAAAGATGTTAAAAATATTATTATTAACAGTAGAATGTGAATTTTAAAAGTGAAAACATTCTGTTAAATGTATGTAACCCGTAAGGGTTTATCAATAAAATTTAAATAAAGACGATGCATGTGAAATAGGCCTTTGGGTACTATTAATTTATTTGCATAATGTAGACACAAGTCCCAAATGCACCGAACTAACGTAGGCGGAGAGAAAAGAACGCCACTTTGATATATCTTTGCATGCATACTATTTTATCTGTTTTTTTTATGAAAAGAAGATAAGTATATAAAACAAGAAATATTGATTCGGATTTCGGGGTTGAATTTCCCTGGTGTGAATGAGCCTACTGAGTGTCGCGTCACGGGCGTAGTACTCTCCATTCACGGGTGGCGCCGGCCGGCCGGCCGCTTATTGGCTATTCGGTGTTTGGCCAGCGGCCCACCTGCTGCCGGTTACCGGCTACCCGCGCCGACCGCGGCCTCTCCGACTGGCTAGTCACTACACTAGACTATTGCTAGACCACAAACGAAAGACTGTTCCCTAATGTCATCCGCAACGAAGGGGGGCGCGGCACAATGGGGCGAACAGCTTATTTTTATCCTAAAATTCAATAACTTTGAAACCAACAAGAATATTGACAAAAAATCGGAGGAAATATTACCAATTAATATAAATTCGTAATACATAAAAAAATTGTCTAGTTTTATTCGTAGTAAAAATATAATTTTTGTGCAATGTGAGAAAAACGCATAGATTATTATTATTTATTTATATTTAAATTATTTGTTGACAATTCTTGATGGAATTCCATTGTGATGATGTAAAAACTTATATTTACATATAAGTTATTAATTTAAAAGTATTTAGTACACTTCCACTTATTTATTTGACCAATTAGCGCTTTCACCCTCTAATGGGCATCTTCAGACTGGTGAATATTATACAGTGTAAGGAAAATTTATATAAAACTAAATATTATCTTAAGTGTACGTACAATTAAAAACAAGTTGAAAAAAATACGATACGCAATATTTCAATGGAACAGAGTGAGACAAATTATTGAAACATGTGTTGGCGGTGTACTTTATGAGAAGATTCTATTATATGAAAAACATTTATTGTTTTATTACAATGTACAGGGTCCAACTAAGGGGGCTAATAAGGGTGAGTTTTTGAATTCTATCTGCTGATTAATCAAAATTCTCTCGCTTTTATTTTTTATCCTATTTATTTCTAAAATTTCCAATCTATCTAACTTTTGACCTTTATGTCCTACATGTAAATTTTTTATGTTTTTGATGTCTATTAGAGGGTGAAAGCGCTAATTGGTCATATAAATAAGTGCAAGTGTACCAAGTATTTTTTTAATTAATAACTTATACGTAAATATAAGTTATTACATCATTACATGGATTATTTTTTATAAAATACGTTATATTATAAAAATAATAATCAGTATTTACGTCACTTTTAAAAGTGTATTTTTCTTACAAAGGTGTTTTTTTTAAATATCTCTCTATTTCCAAAACTACTCGCAAGAGATCTTGATTTTTATAATTCCGTATTTAAAAGTGCTTTTGCCTCGTCTTCCAATTCCATTACTTCGCGTGATGTAGACATACCTTTGCTAGAAATATATGGATCGGAACTGTACGAGAGTGTGAAAAACATCTTCATTTGTTGATGACCGTGAACATTTTCTTGCGTGGTGCGGGCGATAACACTTGTAATCCTTGTTTCTCGCTACCTGAGCATCTTCTGAAAGCTGTCCCAATGGTAGTGAAGAGTGATGTTTTACAATATTTTCTCCATGTATTAGGAGCTTATGTACAGAAGTAGGGATATAGTAACATTCGTACTCTTGTCCATAATATTCGGCCGTTGTTTTTGCACAACTTGCGAATATTTGTGAGTTTATAGATTTTCCACTTGTAATGTATTGTAAAATTATGTAAAATCTATCTTTAAGTTCCTCTTTTACCGCAGATATTTTTGCATTTCACGTGTATTTAGAAAAAAAACCTCCTTGCAGTATTCTCATCATTGGAATTACTTCCCTGACTTGTCAAACATTGGTTTGTCAATAATTATTTTTGGCTCATCTCTAATTTTTTTTGGACTTGTGCTTTCTTTATTTGTCATTAGTATTTGTTTTCCTCGGTCCGAACGGACCATTTTTTTTAATTCTAATTTTTAAGATATATGTAAAATACATTCCATAAATCTGATCCAGCAGTGTAATGTTGAAAGCCTAAAGCTGTAAGCTTCTTGTCTGTCTTTTTTAGTTCTAACGAGTTTCAGATTATTCATTTCAGTAGGTTTCGCTACACATGTTGTGCATCCTGATGAAGATGTAGTGTCTGTGAAAACTTGTGTTACTTTGCCGTCAATCGCAGTCAGAAACATTTGGTGCCTTACAGAAGTAGTAGCATGTTCAGAATGAAGCATCTGCGTAGGAAGAAGCACTGAAATTTCATGTTCTATTCCCGAAATAACTTCGCGTGTTTTTGCTGGTGTTTTCTTTGGTAAACTCGATTGATATTGGACGGCAGTATCTGTTAGATGATGGTGTTTGAGTTTCCTATATCCGAGAGAGTCACCAACTTGAGAGGAACTAAAGAGGCAATAAAAAGATTAGCATCTAAAATAAGTTCATGTTCATCAGTTAAAATTTGTTTGTACTCTGCCTGTCCTAGCGATCCATCACACCCCCATTTTACGTATATAATCATTTCTTAAGCATCTGATATATTGATAGAGTCGATCTTTAGAATCCATTTCAGTTAAGAAAGCTCTGAAGTTTAACACTTATTTTTACATCTGTAACACTGATCCTATCGGGGTAGCATTCTGATTTTGCTTCCGATATTATTTTGTAAAATGAGTACTTTACATCTTTTACCGTCAAGAACATTTTTTAATAATTGGTATCTGTCTCTGTAAATGTTTAAGTCCACATAAATAGACAGGGCTTCATCCTTAGAAAAAAATATTGCGGTCTGCCCGTCACTTTCAAGAAAAGTTAACAGGCTGCTTTTCAATTCCGGGGACGAATTTCTTCATTTCTCAATTTTAATTGCTTGCGTCGAATCTCCAATCGATCTCAATGCTTGTAAATGGGAAAAACTTATTTGATCTACTTCAGAATGTTTTGTTAATTTGGCGGCTTTATTCTTTTTTGGTGATTCGGAAGACTCCTCGTAGTCCTCGCATGGTGTACCTCCTTTGGATTCGGATATATATGTTTCTGCATCGTCGAAGTTTATGATGAATTCTGTATTCAACCAGTCTTTAAAAAGGGGCGTGAGTTTAATAGGTATAGAGTGACTATTACAATGGAACATCGTATAATGGGCTATATTGAAAGGTTGTTTGGTTATTGATAAAAGGGGATATTATTTTTTAGTGTATGGTGAAGGTGTATAGTGGGTTTTGCATGTTGGTTTAATTGGAGTCCTGATGAAGAGGTGGGTAAGTTTTGAAACCGGTAGACATAGAAAAGTTAATAAGTGGTTATACACGAATATTTAATAACATTTAGTAAAATGTTTGACCACAAAGCTCACGCTTTAAATATTAATTATATTAACTAAGTTGTATTTTTTGTTTCAAAAGTATGTAATCTTCTTCTTCCAAGTCGGTCCCTCAATGCTGAGGATCGTGATCACCATGAACACTTCTAATTAGTCTGTTCCACTCCAGTCTGTCCTCAGCCCGACGTACTGACTCATCAAATTTTAGCCCCGTAGCCACCTTTATTTGGTCAGTCCATCTATATGGGATTCTACCCCGGCTTCTCCTACCTTCAACTCGGCCAGACATTATTGCCTTTTCTAGATTGTCTGGCTCACGTCTAGCAAAATGTCCAAAGAAAGACAGTATCCTTCTCAAACACACCACTGATAGACTAGTTGTAATATGGGGCTCTTCCAGTATCGATGCATTCGTCCTTCTGGCTGTCCAAGGCACTCGCATCAGCCTTCTCCAACACCATATCTCAAATGCATCGATCCTCTTCCTCTCGTAGGCACGCATTGTCCACGTTTCAGCCCCATAAAGGAAAATAGAGAATACCAGAGCTCCCATCAACAGCTTTTTTGTGTTTATTGGTATACCTCGATCTCGCCAAATCTTCTCCAAACGGTTCATTGCTCTTTGGCCATTTGAAGCCTAAGTATGTTATAGTGTTTTCATAATTTACCAAATATTACAAGATGAGCGGGATTTTTTTTAAAGACGTGAATAACCGTGTAAGAAAATGGAAAACAAATTGGTGGAGCGGTGTTCAAACATCGGACCTCCTCATTCCCACTATTCACGAGACTACAGCCCTCTTGCTAATAAACTGAAATAACTAAGAATCAAAACTATTCATGTCAATCTTATTATACCAATTATTTGTGCACATTTTTTCAATACGATCCAATATAAAAGATTTTTCGTTTTAAAATTATACCATATTTATCAATTATAAAAACATATTGTTTTATTGCCTCTCAAAATAAATGAAAACAAGGAAAAAGAATACTAAAGAAGTAAAACAACCAAGTTATTAAAATAACACCCAAAAAAGTGTAGAAATTTTTGCGTCAATTACAATAACCTATACATCTGTAGAGTAGAAAAATAAAATGGGATACGACAAATTAATTTATTTAAAAAAAAATTGCTTTTGATTTTTTTTACACAATGGCTCATTTCACACCATGGCAAAAATCCAAACAATATAACAGGGAACAAATAAAATAACAGGGAGGATTAATATTTATTGTATTATAATGAACTATTTATTGTATTTATTTATTAAATCCAGGCAAATGCAATAACCAGTACACTATGAGGCCGATTATTCTCTTATTTATTTTTTCCATTATTATGGAATTTTTTTTCATTATTTCCATTTGCAAGATTATTATTTCCTTTTGCAAGATTTTTACCTACGAGTACTAGCCGCTTAATAAATTAAAAAAATATAATTAATGATAATCCACCCTAATTTTACCGCGCCGTATAGATTTGGACGACATGTGTGAAATAGGCCAATTGGCGATGCTGCATTTTCAAGAAGTGCAGAATAGCAGCCTAGCGGAAGTAAAGAGGAAAACTAGACACTGGAGTGCACAGCGCAGTGGGCAGCGGCAGGTTACATCAGGTTCTGGTGAAGGACCCGCGAGAGGGAAACGCATCGCGCTCGCTTTCGGTGGAACGCTCCATCCGGCTCGGGGGCCGACCGGGGCGCCATCTTCCGCAAACACTTCCAACGTCTACTTCGCAAAAATGTAGACCGTGAGGCAACAATGGCCCACTGAGGCATTGGGTCAGGCGGGGGGGAGGGCCGGCGGCGGGGGCGGGAGGTACGGCTCGAGAGGGGGGGGCAGGTGGGTCAACGGCCGTCGGCGCGCGCGGCCACTGCCATTGCCATCTCGCCGGTAGAGGCGCGCGGCCGGCGATCGGCGTCTGGGCTGCCGCGGTGGTGCGACAGAACTTAACTTACGATAGTTTTTTTTTTTTTAATTTATTGCAGCGGCATTAGGCTAATCCCAGCATTGGATAACTAGCTCGTGTTGGATAGGAGATGGTCGAACCCTCGAATCCGTTACTAATTTACTGTCCCGACGCCAATTATTCGATACAGAAATCTTATTCAAAACCGATAGCCGAATGAGATTACTAAGAGCTAAATCGTACGAGAATAGACTGGCATGGCATTACATTGAATCGCGAGTACCTACAACGAAGGCAAGTTTATCACAAGTAAATTATGTAAATACTATATATGAATCAGGCGTTGGTCCCGTGGCTAGCGTTGCGAACTCGCGGATCAAAGGACCAGGGTTCGAACCACACTCTACCCCAACTTGATTTCCATTTTCGTTGAAAATGGCCACCAAAATAGATGTATTTGGGTAAATTATCAAAACTTGATAAATGTTTTCAGTATAAATATGAATGGGCGCGTTTTATTACACTAGTAAAATAAACTAATTGTTTTTGATCTCCATGTCAAATATATTTCAACATTTATTGTCATTACTTATTATTAAAAGACAGAAGGATAGTTTTTGGCACCACAACAGTCCGAGATGCTCAAATACGGTGATGAAAACATCTAGGCTCGAGAACAATGACTTTTTTTAACTCACTAGGAATCGAATCCAGAATAAAATCTATTTCTTTTTTATTAAAAAAAGAAATACATATATATATTTATCAACATTAATACAAAATATTTACGAGTGTAACTTAACATATGGCACTATGTTCCAAATCAAAAAGATTTTTAGTTTTACAATTTTTACGCATTATACGAGTCAATAATAGTAAAATAGATCATATTTGGACTTTTAATAGAAAATCTCACAAACAAGCCACTAAACATGGCTTGGCGGGAGGATTAAGGATTAATTGGTGATCACATGACTAAAATTATTTATCAAGAAACAATCAGAAATAATATACATCCATTGGTGAAGGTCGACTTGTTTATTAAGAAACTGTGAAAATAATTTAGTTTCATCAGCAATCACTAATCTGGACATCCTTGAATAATTAGCAAAATGTTCCATTAGTGTGCAAATCGGTGTGGTAATTTGGTCTAGGGCCTATTTCGGATAACAGACGATGACCAAAAGAAAATAATCATTATAATTCCCCATAGCTGGACCCGGTGGTGCATATGGCACCGCATTGGTATCTACATCCGCTAAAGGCTATCAGTTTTATAGATTTCAAGTATGATGTATTAGTAGCACAGGAAAGCATGTAATTTTAATGTATATATTAAATAAAAGGCAATGTTCGTATGTATGTTCTCGATGGACTGAATAAGTACTGGACCGATTTACGTGCGGTTTTCAATAAAATGATGAGCTTCGCTATGCGCATATTGATAGCCTTTAAAATCTTAAATCTGTTGGGTGGAAAAAGCTTGTTAGCGTTAATGTTTTATTCATCGTTTACCAGGGCTGCATTCGACAAGAATGCATATACAAAACAACGAAAGGATGTTGTTTTTTTGCGTATAAAAAGTTTGTTTTTGAATGTTTACAAACAACATTAGCTTTTTATGAATCCTAATCAGATTATTTCCTTAAATACCTTATGATTTCTACCCCTTTATTTATTTTTATTCACCAAAATTATTATTTCCTAATTCATTGATTTTATTGATTTATTACTAACCCAACATTTATTTAAAATACTTAATAAAGCAATATCTAATAATATTTAAAAAACTAAAACAAGTCACACAGAGTGACTTTACTGTGTGACCTACATGTAAAATAATACCTTATTAGGGGTAACATATTAGCGAAAAAGCGAGTCATAAAAACTCTAATTATTTTTCTATAAAAACTTCTTTATTGTAGTTGAAAGATCAATGAAGCATTTCTCGTAATTGGCTTCATACAGTTTAGTTATAAAATTAATTGTTAATGCCTAAAAACTTTTGACGTTATCATCATCATTCCCTTTATGGCATCTAATGGTCCATAGGGTACTACGTTGGTACACCAATTGCAGTGCATCCTGATATTTTTTTTGTAACATGAAGGTAAGATGATCAGTCCTACGATTCAGTCGCCAGTCTAGGGATTTTAAAATATTCTAGCGTGAAAACACCTTTTAAAATAAATATTTTCACGTCAACTATGCCGGGAATCGAATCCGAGAAGTCTCACATGGTAGGCAAACGCGCCGACAAATATAAAATATCTCCTAACTAGTTATTTAGACTTAATGCGTTTCCATAGAATGCCCACAATATTTGCGACAGTCTAAAAATATTAATTTCAATAATATTATTTCCTAAGCTGATTGGAATGATATTTTGTCTGCAAGTATTACTCGATTACTACAATCCATGTTATACCTTCAACGTTGACCAAATAAAAACTTCAACACTATGATAATTTGAACCTCTCTGCAATCATACATCTGTTCTACGGTCTAAGGAGCATTTTAGTCTTCGGTGGCGAAATGCTAATTTGGCATTTGTTACTAAACAGCATAAACAATATTTCGTAATTTAAATAAAATATTTTTTACGGCCCAGATTTTTCACAATTTATTGCTTACATATCCATTAAACAACCACATTCACAACGGAGTTTAATTTTCTTTCATTCTTATTTTGCCAACTCAAAGCTTCGCTTTCATATTATTATTTGTGGTCCTGCGGCTAGTGTCGCGGACTCGCGGACCAAATGTACGAGGTTCGCACTCCGATTTCCCACAACTTTATTCCCACTTTCTCATAGTACGTTAATAATTACTAAAATGCAGAATAGAAGCAGCCCGAACAGCATTTAACAAAATGAAAAATCTTATTTCTGACGATAGTATCAACCTTAAGTTGAGACAGACCCTAATCGCTTTCGGTAAGGGCTGATTTGAAGGTCAATAAGATATTGTTTTTAATTGAATATTACAACCAAAATTATCTTCTTTTGTAAAAAAAAAATACAATTCTATAGAGAAAGGTTACAACTAAAGTATATCAATATTATTTTTTTTAAAGTATTACCGAAGGCATAATTTTAAGTAGAAATAAAATAAAATGTCACAAAAACGAATGTGATTTAAAATACTTGTATTTCTTTCAAACTCAAAAAAATTAAATTTTGCTTCGGCCACTTTCATGTTCAATTTATTATCTTAAAATTATTGCGACAAATTTTAGTTCAATACTTAGTCTTAATTGAGATCCCAGATACCTAAGTTAAGTCTAAGTTTGAAATGGCATAATCTGCCGGTCTAAAAGAAATTATATTTTAGTTACATTAAACTTTTAAGTATATTTTTTTAACAGAAATACCCTTTAAAATGATTGTTTTTATCTAATTCATGTTTTTTTTATTATTGCGCGATTAACAAAAAACATTCGTTTTAAAATGGAAAAATGTGTGATTTCCTAATTTTGCGTTCGTTTTACCAGACTACAGCCTTAAAGTTGATATTATAAACCGCCTTGAAGCATTTGAAATGTGGATCCACCGTAGAATGTTAAGAATATCTTCGACCGATATGATAACCAGCAATGAAATATTACGTAGAGCCGCTACTAACAGAGAACTATTCACCACTTTTTTCATATTTTGGCCATGCGTTGAGAGGTGATAAATATGCCATACTTCAGCTTGTCACGAAGGGGAAGATCGAGAGACGCATAGGAGTCGGAAGAAAACTGCTCTCCTGGCTTCGAAACATCCGAGCATGGACCGGGATTAGAACAGTGGAGGAGCTGTTTCGCACTGCTCAGGAAAGGGAAGCTTTCTCCCAAGTGATCGTCAACGTCGGGGGGACCCGACACGATACGTGAAGAAGAAGAATAATTACTTGAAAATGGCCCCCAGAATTGAACACAAATGTTGATTTTTCTTTGAAAATAAATTTAGGGGTTATTTAGGGTGGGCGGAACCTATCACATAAGTCAAAATGCCTTACTTTTCAGGAAACAGTTTTTTGTCACAAAAATTGCGGGAATCAAATCTAACATTGAAAGAATATCCTTTTTTCTCCATACATATAGGAATTGAATTATTGCTAATAATCGGAAATACATAGTTTGGTGACAGCCCTTCAATGTTACGTTGTTTATGGCATAAAGTTTGAAAATATTATTTGAAAAAACTTTTTTTACAGTTTATAACTAATAAATTTATTTTGAGTAATAAAGTACAATGATGATATTATCCTTAATAACGTTATTTACTAAACACGCTAACAGAGTGATCCTCTTAGCGCAATTCCGTTCAGAATACCAGCCCAGGGCCCCGATTACAATGGGAAGTTAACACAATTATTATCGACTGTCTATAAAGAAAAACCGATATCTGTGTACAAAAATGAGTAGATTTGCTTGAAAATTTTGTCGGTAACCTATAATTGAACATGTTTAGAAGAAAAAAAATTGGATGCATATTCTGTTATTTATACAGAAAAACTTAATTTTACTTTGTAGATAAAATTAAAGATAAATGTTAACGTTCCATTGAAATCGGGGCCCAGGGCCGGTATTCCAATAGGAAGTTAAAATTTATCTTCAATTTTATCTACAAACTAAAATAATGTTTTCTGTGTAAAAAATAAAATATGATTTAAAGAAAAATCTAAACATGTTCAATTACGGATTACCGTCGAAGATAATATAAATGTTCATACACATTTACACATTTTCGGCTCAGGTGAAGTGAACAAACGGACAAAATGGTTAAACTCTTGTAGTCATTTTAACTCGGAGCTTTTTGCCCATCTTTTTTTACTAAACTGTTTTGATCATTTTAATTAAGATGGACGTTTGGTACATCAAAAAATGATAAAACAGTTTTTTTATTCTACTGATTACAGAAATGTAATAAAAGCGGGTACCGTGGCGTCGCGGATTTGATTCCCGCCAGTTGCAAGAGAAAATTCAATCAAGTGTTTTCTCGATTGGTTTGGATATTGTGGTGTTTATTAATAACTTCCTTCAATATCCTTTCGTTTTCAAGGCTCTAAAATAGAGGCTTAGCTGGCTATTTTTTTTTTTTTAAACTTCACCTTCGAAATTACAGTATGTTCACTTTCACTATAATGGGCTCATATCATTTATAGCCAAAAGAGAACTGTACCGGGTCCGAACCTACACAATGCAAAAAGTTTATGATCATCTGCCGAAGATTATAATTTGCAATTAAAACTAGCAACAAACTAAAACACGGCGAGTGAAACCTTAATTAATATTATTCGTTTACTTACTTTGAGTTTGTCCAAACGTTTGTAGGCAAAATACTGGATTTTACACCCTAGGGAGTCATTAAGATTGACAAATTACAACAGGGATTGAAAACATTTTAGAGAAGGGAATATGGAAGTCTAAGCATTAACATGTAAATGTTATCAACTATCAAATATCTAAATTTAGAAAATGGGGTCTAGAATTTCAACCGTCCATGCGCTCAGTAGCTGCAAGACTTGTTGTTATCTAAATTCTAAATTTATACATTTGCTTTTTATTTCGTTTTTTTAAAATATCACTTAAACTCTAAACTTCATCGTCAAATATTTAAAAAAAAAATAAACATGTAAATAGGGGCTAGATTTATTATTGTCCATGCGCTCTGTAGCTGCAAGACGTGCTGGGATATTTATTTATTGTACAGCGCCCTTAAGCTGATTTTTACAAAAATGGCGCTATATAAATTATCCAAACATTATTATTATTATGGCTAATGACATTTCTTAAATTTTTTGTTTTTTTTAAAATTATTTATTCATTTAATTCGCAATATATTCATTTAACATTTTTTGAGACACAAGTACCAACTCCATGGAACCGAAGTCCTGTGTTGAGTTGGGTCGAATATATGTATAAAACATTTACAGTCAATATCACCATATTTACTACATATAACAAAAACATAATTAAAAAAATACATGGCAAATCAAATATAAAAAAGAACATGTTACAAACATAAAAAATATATGAAAAATAAAAAAACAAAATGGAAATAAACCAGTTCCAATATTTGAAAAACCATCAAGGAGTTTCTCATTCAAATCCCTCCCCCTAAGAAAGATCCAGTCCTGAAACTCTTTTTTGAAAATAGTTTTTGCCCAAATTATTAAATACTCTCGGTGCGATAAAGGAGAAAAAGTCGTCTTAGGGTTTTAGGTTTTAGTAAAAAGGGTTTTAGGTTTAACATAATTCGTTCCCTGGGAAAACCTCGCACAAACGTTTTGCTGAATTCTTCCATCTGTTGATTTTACCGAAGTCAAAGAGCTGAAACCTTTATCGTTGTGAAGAGATTCATCTGACCGAATTATTTCACATACTAGGCAACGCCTGAACACAATTTTTAAAACTTCTCGGACCAGTTGGTTTTATTACAATGTTTAGACTTCCATATTCCCTTCGTATAAATGTTCTCCGTCCCTGTTGTAATATGTTATTTGTTTTCGCTTTTTTGAAAATTAACGCCACTTGATCACGAATATGTTTAATTAAAAATAAAATAAAACTAAAATCATCTTCAAAATACACACTACAAAACGTTCAGAACGCAATTGTGTTGAGTTGACCAAAAGGATAGTCGAGGTTAAATCCTTTCCGAGTTCTCGCAAGACCCGACAAAGAAAGCAGATAAAGAATAATGAAATGTAATTTCACGGAATGATATATTACGACCGAAAGTAGAGCGGCTCGGGCTGATCCGAGCGCGAGTCGGAGGTACCTCGTGCCTACCCGGGCACACAAGAAAGTGGAGAAACAATGCCTCGCTTAGCCGGGGAAGAATGACGATTTCCACCGGGTACCTATCGGATACCGATATAAGAACATTTGTTTGGAACGGCAAGCGTGTACGAGAATGCCAAGCCTGCAACTTTTTTGGCGCATACTCCACCGCCGAGGCAAACGTACCTCCGCTACGGAGGAACTCCCAGTTAAAACGAAAATATTCGCGTTCTAGACAATTTGATATTAAGGCAAGACGATCAGTCTAACAGTCCAGAACCGCGATTTTGTAACTATGTTCCATGACTTAAAGCGACTATTAAGGATCAAATCCTAAGTTTAGGATGTTTGCGATTCGCGATCAAAAATTTGACAAATGAATTCCTTCCGAAAGCGAAAGTCCCTAAACTTTCCTTAATTTAAGGCGGCTATTTTACCCGACGCTAATAACAGAAAAGTAATTTAAATACATAGTTAATTTCGCATATAAACGTAAGTAAACATTATTTGTTACTTTATTCTGTATTTTTTTCATACGTAAAATAATTGCTATGCTTTATGCTTTTGTCAAACCTTGTATTTTAAATGGACCCTTGTAATACCTTATACATAAAAATATATAATTAATATTTTTAAATTGCAACACTTTTAGATTTGCTATTTTCGTGTTTTACTTCACCGGACAGTTCATTTTATTTATAAAAATAAAATATTTGCGTTCATACGATTTGACTACATATTTCATTTTGAGAGCCATTTTTAACGAGTTGTAAATAAATCACTATTATATAATGGGAATCAAGTTGGGGTAGAGTGGGATTCGAACCACGGACCTTTGATCTGTGAGTCCGAGAAGCAAGCTACAAGATTACAACCCGATTTAAAATTAAATGGGGAATGGTAAATATTTACCAGATTTCTAATATTTCTTTCCGATATAAACGTAACATTTTTAATAACTGTAGATTTGAACCGAATAATGATTATTTTACACTATAGAGACTTTTAAACGAAGCCATTTTAAAAATATTTTTACGTATCGTATTATCAGCGCTATGTTTTTTTTTTTCGTAATTTTGAAATTACATCTCCCGTGAAGTCACGAGTTCAAGTTGAGGAGTTTTCCTGATATTTAAAAGGAGAACCCCGTAACCACCAAAACACGCTAAATAAGGTAACACAGAAACCGGAAATCAGTCACAAAACAATTAATTGGCAATTTTAAACATGTGTTCAACAGAACCTGCGACTTTTTAAAGTAGTTTGTTTTTATTACTTTTTTCATACATTTGAGAACCTTTGCCGTACAATAAGGAAACATGTTTTTTTTTTAAATTTGTTAATAGACAACAAAGCTAAATACACAATTTTTCAAAGATTTGAAATTACTCCGCCTGTGACGTCACACTTCTATACGGCGAGTTCTGCTGATTGGTGAATTAGCTTCCCGTAAACCAGAAGTCCATAAAAAAACTTTATCATTGGTTGATTCACAAGAGCTCGTGACGTCATTCAACGCAGTTCAATTTTGATAAAACCAGTTTACTTATTTTTGTCAAACATTTTCGAGAACCTTCAGCGTACAATTAAATAAATGCTCTAATTTTTACCGCGTGTAAGAAAATGTTTATCATATCCAATTTCTCGCAGCACTAAACTTCCTCATTGCAAAAATCACATTTCATGCGTTACATAAAAAAATTTACTAACGATAGACTGATACTTTAATTTACCAAGTTTGATATACAAAAATACGTCTCAAGCTATGAAATTTGACAAAACCCGATAAAAAATGTTTTTTCATAAATTCTAATGAACTTTCATAATCTAATTTTAGTTTGGTTTCAGGATATGCTTTTTACACCATTCGTTGGGAGAGCTAATTTAGTTATTGGAAGGAGAATTTTAATTTAAAAAATACAAATTAGTATTGTATTACTATAATAATATTAATACAATATAATTGATTTAAAAACCACAATCGAACTTTTTTGTTACAAGTTACAATAATATTTGAACACCTAGTGGAAAAATATTAATAAATTTTATCATATAGTGATTTTTCAGACAGGTAGAAGTTATTTTGGCCATATAATTACAAGATGATTGTTAAGAGTAAAGATTTAGCATGAGGATATAATTAGCATTGTTTGCGATGTTCATTGCTCATACGCTAAAACGTTTTCGGAAAACTGGTAATTTGTTAGTATGAGAGGTATAGGTAAGTACGAGTACTTTAGTTTTTATTAAAATGTGAATACTTGAATAAACACATTTGTTGAATTAAATTGTATGTAAAGCGAAGATGCTTAAAAGCCACTTAATGTGAAAAAACACCGTTGGTAGTAAAATGCTGCGTATAAAACTGCAAGCAACGCACGAGTACGGCCCATTTCACACCGTGGTAAAAATCCGCACGGCACGATAAAATAACATAAGGATGGATTGACATTTATTGTGAAATAAATATTAAAATAAAATTACAAAAATGTTTTGAGTATGTCCAAATGCTTGCAGACTGGCTGGATTTTCTCCCTAAGGAGTTGTTCATATTTAAATTACATTTACTTATTTAATGCCAAGCAAACGCAATAATCAGGACCACGAGGTCGACTAATATGATTCGATTATATTTAAAAAAAATATATTTGGACCCCTGTTAGTAGCCTTACGTGTCATGTACAAGGCTAAGGTACTCGGAAAAAAAAAAGTTTTTGTTTGTCTTGGAAATGGGATGTTCGATCACTGATTTTGGTTTATTACCTTTATGAGTCCAATCACCATTGTTGCAAAGTTCAAGAACAATGGCGCATGATAACTACTTTTTACTACAGTGTGGATATCTGTTAAGGATATTCCATCTTTCCTGCATTCTGCTTCAAGATTATGGCGTTGCAAACTGAAAAATGGGCACTGAAATAACAGATGTTCGATACTCTGTGAAGAAATATCATCGCATGGACAATAGTCATCATTCCTTAATTTAAACCTATATAGATAACTTCTCATAGCTCCGTGATATGATTCGATTTCCCTTATATTAAATTTCAAATAAATACCAGAATATAATAAATGTGAATCCAACTACGTTTACCGTACTTTATGGATTTGGACAATACGTGTAATATGGGTCTATTTCTTTAAGACAAATAATGATAGCTACGTTTTTAATAGTAATGTTAGATTTGGGTGCATATAAAAGCAACGCGTATTATAACTAAAATAGTTTTATGGTGCCTTTATTAGCATTGTCAGAATAAAATTTTATTTACTATACATACGGCCTAAGTCAACAACAGTTATATGAAGAAACATATGTAAAAGAAACTGAAAAGAATATAAAACTATGTTGCAAAGACAAACAAGGGCAATAAAATAATGGTATTTAATATATTCATAAACACGATCAACATTGAAGACTTTGAGCGAACCCATGCCAATCAATCTTCATCTCACACTGTGTAATGGCAAAGAGATCTACGAAAAATCGGAAGATCTATCCCGAAAAATTCTAAGTTGTGACGAGTTGACTAATCTCTACACATTCTGGACATTGGGGCATAAAAACAAAAATTGCTCATTGAAGATCTGGTGAACAGCAGATTTTGACCTCAGGTGACACGGTTGAGAACATGCAACAGAGATGGGACGTCACTTAAAGCATAAGTACATATTTTGAAAATGCATATAAGGTCCAGCTCCGTTTTACGTTTCTCAAATGAAGACAGATTGCTGATAAAATCATTATTAGGATATGTTAATTAGGTGAAATTGTAATAACTTGTAGAGATAATTATTGCATATTGTATTCAGTTTAATAATTTTAAAAATAATAAAAAACTTATTTGTACATTTTGTGTTCAAATACGGCGGATGAACACTTATCTAAACTGTACAATAGAGTGGGCCGATGATGTATGAGATTTTTTTAGACATCAAAGTGAAAGGGGTCTAAAAAGTCGCATTTTGAATCACATTGAACGCAAAAATTATTTAAAAAAATATTCCATACTACTTTTGGCCCTCAACCAAGGTTTAAAGTTTATCACTGTCTGAACATTTTGTTAATTATCTATATTGATAAAAAAAAATGTGTTAGTAAAGAAATAACTTAATCACATTACAAATTCGAACGCGCTTTTAAACTACCTAAATGGAAAAAGTTTACACTCCGCGGAACTAATTCCGTCGAGCACCTGGCTAATATTGACGAAAACAATGGCCTGTTAATACAATGCTACCCATTTATTACAAAACTTAGATGCTTATTTAATAAGATTTAATGCACATTGTAACATTTAATTAGACTGATTTTCTTACTTAAATACGAAATGAAAGCCGGTTTACTCCAAAAAATCGACTTTTTCGAAAACTTCAAGCTCTGGTTAAGAGCCAAAAGTAGTATCGAATATTTTTTTGATATTTTTTGCATTCTGAGTAATCCAAAAGGCAACTTTTTAGACCCCTTTCATTTCAAAATTCGGAAAATAAAATTATCGGCCCACCCTACTGTACAAGGCAAGGCGATTACACGGCTTCAATACCTTAAGGAACTCTGCGTTCCGGACGAGCTGGCAGATAGGCGCCTCACTCTCCGCTCAGCCTCCTGTTATGCTGTAGGGAAGGTGATACATGCTCATTCACGCAACCAGAGATACAAATTTGGCGATAGGCCTTTTGCAATAGCCGGACCTTTGGCGTGGAATGCTCCGCCTTCAGAAGTTCGAAATTGTGCAACTGAATCCCTTTTCAGAAATAAATTAAAAACTTGTCTATTTGTGAAATCGTTTCCTGACTCTAAAAGTGCCACATTTTAGATGTAATTGTTAGAAGTACCATATTATGTGTATTACATGATTTGTAAAATTTGTCCGTTAGTAAATTAAGAGTTAACTTGTAGATAGACCTTATTTTTTTATTGAAGTATAATGTACAGCGCCCTTGAAGTGATTACTAACGAAAACGGCGCTTTCAAAATTGTCGAAATTAATTATTATTATTATTGAAAAATAGTGATTTAAATACCACGTCTTATGTAATGTTTATTGTTTGCGAATAAATAAAAAAAGTACAGCCTATAGAAATCGATGAAAGCAAGGAACTCATTGCAAGACATAATATGTGCCCGGCAAGTTTCATTTGCTGTCTGCCTTTATGATTTGATACAACTGCAGTAACAGACGACCGATTTATCGTTTAAGCTAAATACGTTTTGTGCAATACATAGGTACTATAGTCATAGTGTCTACTGGTGGGAGATTAAACTTGTATTCAATCCAATAAACACAGATTTTCCATCGATTCGATCAAAGTGAGGTCAATAAAATAGGAAAACGAGGGAGACGTAAATGCATTATTTGTGTCCAGGCGGATAAAGATAAAATACAGTTCTGTGTGTTAAATAGTTCCAGAACCCCGGACGAGCGTTTCGGCTCGATAGCTGCTACGCTCATTATTACCTAGACCCGCCCTATAGAGTCAAATATTTTTAAAAACAGTGACACGAAAATGTACCCATAGTTACTGAGTTTGTTTATTTATGCCAGGGCTGCATTCAACGATCATGCATGCGCTGCCAAAATTTGGAGGATACTCATTTTTGATACGTAAAAAGTGCGTATTTTAAAGTTAGCAATCAACATTCGTTTTTGGTAGATCCCAATCAAATTCTTTCTTTTAATTTCGATTCATTTATTTCGTTTCACTAGATTTTAGGGAATACAAAAATAAAATCAACTTACCTTTAATATATTTTTAAAACTTATTCCTATCAGTGCAGCCCCGTGACTAAGAAGAGCATCGCAATTGCGCCGCTAGGCGTAGTTTGACGTTTACAAAAAAATAAATTATATCTAAATATTAATTGTTTTAAGCTTTGTTAATCACCCATGAACAAATATTTATCATTGAACATTTACAACATCCTTTTTACAACGTTTATCCGAAAGGTTTTTAAACGCGTCACGCTGTCACGCTTGGCTGGCGGTCGAAGAACGACTAAATACGCGTTGGGCATTACTAAGCGCTTGGAAATGAGTTAAGTGTCATTATTTTTGAGGTCCCAGGGCATGTCTATGTGTATTAATATGTCAGTGGTTACGCTTAAATAAAAATCCTGTAAAAAGGAAATCGGGCGGAGATAAGTCCACCTCGTGTGATAGTTGGCGCATTCCCCAACCATGTTTGCGGTCCCAGGGCCGTGATTACAAACGCTATTGTTACCGGTACACATCGAGACAAAATAAAGTAAAATAGATATTTATGTACGAAAATATTTATATAATTTTTTTAATTAACTCAGTCGTTTTTTTATTTTTTTAGGCCTTCAATCGTTTGCGAATGATTTTGATTTAACATGTTTAGAAAACAAAATTGTGTACATATTCTATTTCGCATACAGAAGACATAATTTTACTTTGTAGAGCACGTTTTGCGATCACGATAGAGCGCGCCGGCTTTGTAATACAATATATATTCGGAAAGTCAACTATAGTCTTGGGAACAGTCAAATTTTGTACAAAAATCATATTAAAGTTAACACTTTTTGTTTTAATTGATATTTATTTTAAATTTCAATCATTTTGAAGCGGCCGCTTTTTATCACAGAAGCCTTTTAAAAATATGAATGAGAACTAATTTATATTTTAATTAAGTAAGGAAAGCGGAGTAAAGTTTCGGAGTTACTTATTGGTTGAATTCGACCATATGACGTCAGAGATGACAAGTCGGTAGAGCATACCAAGGTAGACAGAGATATTACAGAAGTAAAGTATACCGTTTCGGTATATACCGATGATAGCGCCTTTAATTGCCTCCAGGTTCGATTCCTGGCAGGGTCAATGCGAAATATTTCATTTAAAGGTGATTCACTGAATTATTTCACCGTCCCTGGACTGGCACCCGAAACGTAAGACTGATCACCCCACCTTCATGTAACAGGTGACCGAAATACGCCGCATTATTTTAAGAACGCAATACCCTATGCATCACTGGTTTCGGAAAGGGAAATGATTGAAATGAAATAAGAAATTTTAGTGGCAGTATCTACTCTTTCCCCCGTCGGGCTATTACCGGTCTTTGGTTTATACTGCTCTGGATTATCATTATACTGCACGGGGGTGGGGCGGGAGTCGGGAGGGGAAGGGAGGGGGTCACGCACGAAACTAGCGAGCCGCTATAATACCGATCACCTCCGACTGTGCCTATGCATGTATGTACCGTCTGCACCGATACCTATCTACTATTATACATTTTACTAATTATAATATACACCTATCGACATTGTTTCTACTACAATATGCATGCATATTTATATAAACCGATCCACAAATGCCGCGCAAACACGGGGCTAGCTGTGCTATTCGCGATTATTAAAACAAAATATTGTTTTATTTGCATTTTACAATAGATATATAAGTTTTAAATACAAAAAAACTATTACATAATGATCTCCTGTACAAAACAATCAAAACTCTGCCTGTTCGAGGCTTACTGTGCCTTTGCATCATTTTGGAACAATTTAATAGTAATACATTCAAGTTTCCTCTCAAACATAAACATAATTCACGCTTCACGTCTAATGATGGCTTGGTAGTACCAAAAGTATGTAATAAATATGGAAATAGAACTCTCAAATATTTGGTACCTAGAATTTTTAATTTATTACCAAAAGAACTTAAATTTAACTCACATTGTAACAAGATCAAAATAAGAGAGTGGCTACTCGATCAAGAGTTTATATATGAATAGTAGCTTAGGTGTAAATATTTTAATTTTTCATATATTTTCTTGTATTTAAAAAATAAATTTATATATTATTATTTGTATAAACATGTTTATTCTGATCTTTCCGGCTGTTAATTTGTATCAGTTATTCATTGTTTTTATAAATGTAAATAATATTATTAAGTCAGTATAAATATAATCTTCACCAACAAGCTACAAAAAGTGGCTTGGTGGGATTTTAGTTTTAGTAAAAATTTAACAAGTGAATTTTTTTTTAAATTGTAAAAATGTATAATTATGCTATTAAATAAAAAAAAAACCCCACAAAGGCATGGCCTGTGTGTGGGTTTAAACTTTATTTTAAATTTAAATAAAGGATACTGGATGAAAGAAAGATAGATATTTAAAAAAAAAGAGTAAGTGCTAATATAAGAACACAATTTTTTTGTCAATAAAAATTAGGAAATTATAGTAAAAGTATATGCTAATTATTAAAAAAAAAGAAGCTATTTGAATCTGCATTTTTGTCCATAATTTCAGCAAAAAATTTAATCAAAACAAATTCAAACAATTGATCTCTATCGTATTGTCCTTTTGAAATACATTGAACAGCTATGGATCAAAAAGTTTTAGAATTTTCTAGCTTCCCTGAGACCTTATGTTCAGACTTCAAACCTGTATGAAAAATGTGTGTCTTTGCCTGAGTGTAGATTTACAATAAGGGATTTCACGTAAACTATTCAGTCCTTGACTAGGTCTATTATTTTTTTTTAGGAAATAAATGATGGCGCAAAAAACATATTTTAGACATTGATGGCAATAGATGTCTCGTAGCTTCAAAAGTTCAGCTTCCTAAAATAATTGGTAAGAGGGAAAAGTTGAATTTTTATGAAGTATAATTTTAATAATAAGTTTTTAAAGACTTAACATGATTATTATAGGCTCCTTCCCATCCTATTATTCCATAACAAAGAGAAGACTACAAAAGCATGACAAATCATTTTGCTAGTGTTTGGATAAATATAACTAGTTAAACGTTTGAAAAAATAGATCAAATATCTCAATTTGTAAAAAATAAAAATATGATTAGTCCATTTGAGTCGACAGTCTAACGTTACTCCCATCTTGACTTTTCAGTTTTGATTTTTTCATAGTTATAACATTAAATAAGGTTACAGTGTTTATTATGAAACATAATGTTTAGGTCAAAAGAAGGGGCTGACGATTTAGAATTGTAAAAAGGTATGAAGAAAGTTTTTTAGCAATTAAGAGAAAGGAAATTCTGATCTGGCCACTCTTTGATCACTGTTATACATTTATTGGCTTTTATGGCAGAATCTTCTAGGTCTTACGGTTCAAGTGGCAGTCCAGGGAATATGAAATATACTAGTGTAAAACCACCATTTTTATAATAAATATTTCATGTCAACAATGTCGGGAATCGAACCCGAGGCCTCTTGCATGGTAGGCAAATGCGCTGACCACTGCACCACGAGGCCGACTAAACTTATATTTACATTTAAATTTTTGAAAATTGAAATTTATAAATTAACCCCTTTTCAGTCTTACAACTGTAAAGTAAATCCCGTCCTTTACTACAGTTGTTGTAAAGTGTTATAAATAAACAACTACAACAGTGTAAGTCACTCTCCAAGCACAAGAGTTAGTCTCTTTTTTTGAAGAGTTACAGTGATAACATTTACTAGATGTATAAAAGTAGATCTGTATAGAATTTTTAAAAACATGTACCTTGTATGAAATTTTTTTGTAAAAAAAAAATTGAAAAAAAAAATCTTAAAAAAATAAATTACAATACTAATGTAATTAACAAATGTTTTCTAAAGGAGATAATAATAGTAGTGTGAAATTAATCGGCTGAGTGGTAAATATTAAGAGAATAGAACGGGTGAAGCATAGATCCGAAGCTTTATAATTTTGTTTATTTTTTGAAATAGTAAACATAGAAACAGCTTTAGATAAGATAAAAGCAATGACAAAAAACATAATTAATTTATTGGAAGAGCAGACTGATATTAAGAATAAGTATAATCTGCCTAAGCAAGGGTCTTCTCCTACTAGGCATTATTATTTTTTTTTAATTTGGTTTAAATAACTTATATATATATATATATTGTCATGCCCTTAGACACATACAAATTAACTATGATCTTACAATAGGGAAATATCACATACTACGAATACCGATAAAAATATATGAAATGAATTTAGAATAATTAATTGTATTTTCAAAATCAATATGGATATTGTGGAGAAATGTTAACACGCGTAACTTTAAAAAAGAAATAATGAAAAAACGCGTCATGTTTGGCATTGATAATTGTGACGTCAAGATTCGTGACGATGTTCTATAAAAATTGTAAAGGTTAGGAGGAAGTTCAAAATTAACATAAATCGTGACGTATTAGGGGCGTGGCTTATGCAATTACCGTTTTTGCGGGAATTCAAAATTGCAAAATTAAAAATATTTTTTAAGCTACTAGTAAGTAGCATTTTTTACTAATAAAAGTTATTCATTGTGACTTGATATTGGCTTAAATAATAAAGTATTTTAAGATAGTACTTTTCAAAAGGCAAATTATAAGATTTATACAAGTGGGTACCTTGCCAGCCGTCAAATTCATACGACCGATTTTATTTTGCACAAAAGGATACCGGTTAAAATATTTTTAATTGATGAAGGTACAACATAATATACGCCAACTCGCAATCGATATATAGAACAGATATGGTATCAGGCTTTACCAGCCAATTACCGAATCGAAACGGCAGTTTTGTATTAATTTATAAGAATATCGGATTTGAAAACACAGACTGATCGATTCCTAGCATAAAAAAATCGCTAAACTAACATTTTGAATGGAAATGAAAGGGAAATTGGCGACCGCTAAATGTCTACGCTGTCGCTGTTTTCAGGAAAAATCATAAGTTGTTATTTTGAACATAAAAAATCATTGATATATCAAAATACACATATTTTTTTTAATCTTACGCTTACTGTCCCAAAAACATCCACGCGCTACGGTGCTGTGTAGTCATTACGCATGCTAAAAATGAGAGATTTTAAATCGCAAAAATGTAATATTCATAGGCCATTAATATTTCAAGTTGAAGTCAAAAGTGATAATATTTTGAATCTAATTGCTAAAAACATTGAAGAAAAAAAAAACATTAGCTGATGTTCGAAGCGCGGGCGAAAGAACCGCCCCCTTTGCGCACGCATAAATCAGGCGTTATTGAAGATTTGAATGGACTGTATCTTTGTTGAATTACCGAATAAAAAAACACATATAAGACCGACAATCATTGGCATATAATAAATAGACAAGTTTCATCCATACTAAATGCATCACAGTTTTAGCAAATATTACGTTGCTTTCAACAATTTAAAAAGGAGGTAGTAAATAACGATATATATGAAAATAAAATTGAGTTTTTTGTTTTTAATTTTCTATTTGTTATATATTTTCCATGTATATTTTTTTCATAATCATTCCCTTTCCGCACCTAATAAGGCATAGGGCACTGCATTAGTACACTAATCGCAGCGTATCTTGATTATTTTGTTACTTGAAGGAAAGATGATCAGTCTTACGCTTCAGATCCAGGGACAGTCCAGGGACTATGGAATATTCTAGTGTGAAAACACAATTTTAAATAAGTAATTTCTGACACGTCATAGAATTACGAGAAAATAATCGTATCGTAATCGTCAGCTAGTCCACAGTTTTGAAAAAAAAGATATTGGTGTTATCGGGTGCAGTCAGGTCGATTCTATGTTTTGCTAAAAACAGCCAGACCGTTTTCATTCAAAAACTGTAAAAATCACCTTCTGAAAATAGTTTTGATCACAAAAACGGCATTTCTAAATTTGCAGAAAACACCCCTACACAACCAGAAAAATCTTACGGCACTTTAAAAATCATTAAAACTGGTCAAATATATCATTATATTCTTGTTTGAAATACAAAAAAAACTAACTAATGTTCGTTGTTTATCATTTGTCAAAGTCAAAAACATTCCAACTGATGTGTAGATTTTATTATTCACTCTTTTCACAAATATGCTATTATCTCAGTTTCACTTTTCTATGGCTAGCTGCTTTCTGCATAACTACGTTCAAATAATATATAATATCTCAATTATAGGCACGTACTGACGAACTACAGTCATGCACAGATCAGTAGGACATAATATTTAAAAAAAAAATAATATTACGATAAAAAAACCCTTATAAACAATAATATATATTGATAAGATTAAGAAAGGGTCTCCGAAATGGTTTGGTCACGTAGAACGAATGGGCGACGAAAGAATGGTAAAACAAGTATATATGGCGAAAATGAATGATAACGGTAACGTGAGACGAGGACGACCAAGGAAGACGTGGCATGATCAGATAAACCAAAATCTTAATTCTGGTCATGTCAAAAGCAGACAGAACCGAAGGGCATGTATGACAAGATGTATGAATGTGGAAGAAGCTAAGAATGTATGCCAGGATAGACGTGTGTGGCGGTTCATTATCTCTGTCTACCCCTACGGCGAAATGGCGTGATGGTAGTAGTAGTAATATATACAATATAATAAATACCAAAAAAACCAAAGTCTACACGGATAAGTAACCGACTTTTTTCTACTAGAAATTTCTTAGTCTGACAAAAAATACAATAAGATTTTTTTTTAATTAAAAAAAGGTAAAAAACACAGACAGTAAAAACATTATAACTATTAGTAATGGTGATTATTTCTTACATTATATACATTTCGACTTGAATAAAGAAATAAATAAAAATTAATAATAAAAAAATATGATGTATAAATATTTATGTGCGAAAGAGATGCAACCAAGATTAACGAATTGAAATGCCATATTTTACGCGCATGTAACGTGTCTATTTAATTATACGGCATTGCCGCCAATACTCGGTTAGAATTGCGGATGGTCGGCTGCGGCCGGTTCGGCATTCGGTCGCTCGATGGTACTCTGTAGTCTGTAGTACACCTTGCGCGCATTCATCAAAATGGTGCCTTCCTTCGCACTCGCGGGGGGCGGGGCAAGGAGCGGAGGGGAGGAGAATATAATAAAGCCGAATCGTCACACATTGATAACGGCCGCCGGAAATAATGTCGGCCCGAGAACTAGACGTAGACACTAGGAACTGAACTGGCCGCGAACGCGTAACATGCTCATTCGTTAATTCTGGCTTTGGCTTGAGTTACCATCGCGTCTCCAATATCTACACTACTCTACACTCTACACCTCTACAGACTAACATTACAAAGGGACAAAACGGGTGCGGTTACCTTAAACCGGTGTGTAAATCTACACAAACAATTCATGGTAAAAGTGCACCTTTTGAATATTTACTTCTATTTCTATAAATTAACTAGTAAGTAAGTAGGTAGTATTTGTTTTTGTTTATTTTGCATAAAAATGTCTGCCTTAAAACAGGTTGTACCTAGTTAGGCAGACTAGACATGATCCAGAGAAATTTATTACCTAAGTGTGTATGTAGTAAATAAAGAAATTGTTATTTTTGTTGATGATTGAAGGATACATGACAAAAACGGGTTAATTGCATTTTTTCCATCTTCGCGATATTATGAGGAAACGAGGTTATGACTTTTCTGCGAATACAAACGTATTTCCACATTTTCTCCCAGGATTATGGCACTGGAGCAGTGATTTATTTACACACCATAGATATTTACTATTGGCGTGTCCCTATCAGTTTGTGTTTTTGATAAATTGTTTACTATGGAAACTAGGATCATCCAAAAACCCTTATAAGCGCCCAATTTTATCTGCCGTCTTACGAAAAAAAACCAAATCAGTTCATCAGCTGGGGTGCGGAAAACGAGACAGCAAAGCGGCGATTTTAGTTAGACATAATCAGTCCGACGTGTAGTTATCATTTTTTCACAGTATCGGGGAGGCATTTGCGAGAGTGTCAGAAAAACAATGTTTAAAAAGTCATGTTTTTTTTCTCTTCTGTGATTGTATGCAAAAATATACATTACATTAATTGAAAAACTACTTTATTAACCCTCCCTCCCCCGTGATGTATAGCTAGTGCACATTGCGTCTAATAACTATAATATCTTTATATATATAATAAATATTGGGTTAAGATTTTCAGTATTCTTCCATTACACTTACACATTTACGTATCGACTGAAAAAAATGTTATAAAATAATAAGAGCGTATTAGGCACATAAAAGTATTTTATCGGAAATCGGGAATAAATTACAAATATCATCAAAAGTATACTCACAGTATACCAATAACACCTGGCGTTACACGTCCACTACATGTCCAGTCACGTAGTCTAGTACTAGCTACTTAGTAGCTCTCGGGAAGTTGGCGCGGGTGCACGTTTCAACCCGAGTCGTTAGCGATACCCAATGGTTTTTTCATATTTTCAGCAGTTAGATTCGAAATATTATCATCTTTGAATTAAATTATGGTTAATTAAAGCCATTCCCTATAAATATTATTTTTTCCCCGTTTTAAATCTCTTATTTTTTTTGTTGTGTAGTGACTACACAGCACCGTAACGCGCGGGTGTTTTTAGCACAATAAGGGAAAGGTTAAATACACGAACCTAGTAAGTGTCCCACAAACAAGATTTTTATTATTCTTTTACTTTCCTGTAAAATTCATTATTATTAACGATCAATTGTATTTATGAGACATATAGACGTATGGACATAGGCAGCATAAGCTGTTTTATCTTCCTGCTTGCAGAACCAGCCTGCCAATGGTAATGCCAGTAGGAAGAGCAATGTCTTTACTCAACCGTATCTCTTCGAATATCGACATGTTTCGTGTTATTGAAAGAAAGTTCAAAGAGGATAGCTTTTTTTAACTCTAATTACTGGCTATTTTTATTTGACCATTTTATCACATTTAAATTGTTCGAATACAGCAATTTTTTTTTTTGCCTTGAATAGATTTTTGTAAACGCATAAAATAAATAAATTGAAAAAAAATCCTTAATTCAAATCCGTAATTCTAATTATGTAAATTGCGTGTCTATTATATAATTTTTACATTTGTAGGAAAGAAAACCTAATCAGGTAAGTAGATGCTAGTGTAAAATGTTTTGGATAGAAAAGAACAATGAATATTTGAGTTGATAATTTAGAGACTGAAATAGTATAATAATTATCGTGAAATAATGTATTGAAATTATTTGACAGGTTAGTTAGCGGTTTGCGTTGTACTTTTTTACTTAGTTGTTTTTTAAAAAAAATTTTTTCAATATATGTTTAATTATTAAGTATGAATGACTGTTTTCTGAATAAAATAAATAAGCCAAATGATGGCGATCTCGAATCCCGACACCGACTTTCTAAATACTGTGTACGTACCCACGTTTTAAATTAAATGTCTCAAACGAAACATAGTAATATTGCAACAATTAGATTAAGTGCCCTATTCAGTGCCTATTCACGGGGATCCGCCACAATATTCACAGGTCGCAGTGACGTCAGGAGCTTGAAAAACACTGACCCTCACCTCTTAGAATAAGAGTAAGTGCCTTATGAAACACGTGGGTTGAATGCGAAAAAGTTTTCGATTTTGTAATGTTATTTTTTTAAAGTTTTTTTGATCTTAAAAATGTACAAATAGGTCCCAGTGGACAGAAAGACAAGTCATTGAATAAACGATTATACAAAATATAAATTATTGATATATTCTAAGCGTTTCCAAGGGAAAACACTGCGCCACACATCAAAATTCACAGCGGGGGTAGCAAGGGGTTAAAGTCCAATATAATAATAATAATAATAAAGAAACAATTTGTTATGTTTTTTGAACTCATAGTTTATAAAATGATGTTAATTTTTCATACAATTTATTCTCCTACATAAAGTATTCTTAGTAAATGGAATAAAAGAGGACGGCGTGTTATCAAAATTTTGGTCATCAGAAATCGCGATTATATCAAAGGAAAGCAATTCGACTTCACGAGAAAAATTATATGTATATTTTTTTATTTAATTATTTTTGATTGCTTAAGCACTGTTTTTAGCGAATTAATTTCAACATTTAGCAATTTTTTTTTTTTTAAAGACAGTAGCTACTCTGTTGCAAAACAATTCCCACAGCTATTTATATGAAAAATGACATAAACTGTTATTACTATAGTTAATGTCAATGTCAGTCGTTTTGCTAGTTACGTTTACTGAGATATATTTGTTTTTGTGGATTTATGAGATATTTTAAACAAGCTGTTGGAAACTAATCTTCTAGCACGATTCAGCACCATGTCACATATCCAATACATTATAGAACTATTTTAAAAACATTAGGTGAATCTTTTTGATTCGCCTGTTACCTCACCATAATCCTAGGGCCAAAAGCTAGATTTGTTAAAGTATACGGGATACTTAATGTTAAGGTGATTTTAGCTTTAATTCGGGCGTGTCGACATATCTCCTATTGAATTACACCAAAAGATGTAGATTTTATTTTTAAAACATCTCACTGAGTTCGCATTTATTCGCACAATACAGTAGTACCTTTATTTATAATCAAAAGAAAAAAATACCAGTTTGGCAGAGTAAGGGGCAATTGTACCGTTAAAAAAGCTTCAAGTTAAAATTTCGGCCAAATGGGTGGTTTTATATTTCAATTATCATGCAACCAATTTTGCTCTTAATGACGAAAACACAAAAATCATTCATTAAACTAAACTTTTTTCAGCGCAACTGGCCCTAATAGGATTGAAAGAGTTTTATTGTGGTTTCTTTAATTTACTTTGATACTCAAGTTAAAAATAGTGTTTGTTTATGAAAAAAAGAAATATCTGTTTTCAGATATTCAACTTAACCCCCTGTTTACCGTCGCCGGCATAATAATACGCGTGGAGATGTAAATCAAATATTTTAATGGAGGCAAATAACCCAATTCTTAAAGTCATGCAACTTAAAATGTATATACATGGACGCCGATGTGGGTATTATATAAAAACCATTTTGAATTAATAAATAAAATAAAATAATGTTTACATTTTTTTTTGTTTATAATACTTAAAAATAAGGTAGATTCGATTTATTCAAAATTCAAACGCAATAATTTGGAGTTTGTTTCAGATCAGAGTTGTTAGCACAGGGATACGAACGAACGTACGAAACGAAGGTATGACATGTTAGAAGTTAGAGAACAAAGAAACGATTAGATGGATGGAAATTTGACGCACATACATTGAAAGAAAACGAATGAAAAGTGTCTGAAAGAATTTAAAAATAAATGTATAAGTTACTGTAAAGAAATGTAAATATATATAGATGATGTAAATGTACATAATAGTTTATATTAGTTTTAATATAAGCTAACTTAAGAAATAAATAAAAAAAATACGCACGCATAATAAGTAAATATTGTAAACATTACGAAATGCATATAATGTATTCGTATTTTATTTATATTCTTTTAACAATTTGTGGAAATCTATTATAACATATATATTGTATATATGGTATGTAAAATATGTCTAGACTTCATTATGTTCTAACACTACTTTGCACAATTTTGAACATTCACCATTCTGCCTATGATAAACATTTAAAATGAACAAGTAAAAAAAATTACACATGATCAAGTCATCAACTAACTCTACCTAGGATTATTTTTGTTGCAAGTATTTACAAAATAATGATAATACATTAAAATGAAACAGAAATCAATTTCGACGAACGTACAAATATTAAAAACACGTAAAAACTACAACAAAAACATCATGTACATACATACTCAGTATAACAGCAAGCAGAGAGGATAGAATGCCATATCACTCTATCTTTGCATACATACCTCGCTTCCTCTACATTTATACATCTTCTCATGCACGCACGCCGATTATTCCTACTTTTGACATGTCCATTATCAAGTATTTGATGGACTTGATCGTGCCATGTCTTTCTCGGCCTTCCTCGTTTTCTGCATCCATCAACATTCGCATCGTAGACCCTATAAGCCGTTTTTTCGTTGTCTATTCGCTCTACATGTTCAAACCAATGCAGCACCTCTTTATTCTTATCTTATATATCTTAGCTTTACACAGTTCACGGATCTCGATATTCGTGCACCTATCATACATCGTTTTACCACACATTCGCCTGAGGGATCGCATTTCGACTGCATTTAACCTACTTTCATCATCATTTTTCCAATTCCATACTTTGCTCCCATACATTAGAGTTGGCACTAGAACTCCATTGTGAACTGCTAGTTTAGCCTCCTGCGATAAACATTTGTTTGCAAAAGTAGATTTCAGTGCACCGTTCACCCTGTTCCCGGCACTCACCCTCCTTTCAATATCTTTCTCGATCTTTCCATCTCTAGTAAACTTATAAAAATTTATGAAATAAAATAAAAACATACGTTTATGATTTACGCAAACTGTCAATGAAGTTATTGTATTTTTTGCATAATAAATAGCAGCATCGCAATATATGTAATATTCAAATTTTTAGAAAAATTATATCACAAGTTTCCAAATATTACAACCTATTTATGTATGCAAGCGGTATAACACTACCTTTCCTACATGAAAAACAACGTCAGTTCATATTAAACACAATAAAAAATCTTAAATCGTGCATATTAAAACATGATAAATAATTTTAGTTATCCTCTAGACTGCCTATTAAATCTAATAAATCATTCGGAGTACAACCAACGGTATTTGCTTGCAGACAAGAAAAAATGAACCATCAAAAAACAAAATGCTTAGCCGTGAAATTGAAATCGCGTCTATCAGGACTACACTCGTTCATGAACCCAACGTTTCGTATCGCCAATTTTACGGAGTTTGAAGCAGCGAATATCACCAGAACATTTAGTTTAGAATATTTAGTCCAGTGGCCAAGTACATTTTACCTTACAATAGGTCATGCTGTTTTGGATTTTGGATATGTTGTATGTGCTTAGGGCTTTATTTAAATTTTAAGTTTTCTAATTTGGCAAGCTTGTGCATGCGTCATTCAGTGGCGAATGGTGATTTTAGATATCATATATTTGTACCTACATAGAAGGTACATAATATAATGTAAGTAATAAATACAAATTGATAATTTTATGTGATTCTGTGTGATACAACAACTCTCATCCATGAAATCAACTCAAACGACGTAACTTCGTGATATATTATTCATTACTTTAATACATAACTTATTAAAAAATATCACAACGAATTCAGTCGATATTAAATATTCAATTGAAATGTCAACTGGCCGAATTGTTCTAGAAATTAATAGTGCTAAAAGCGCCACATGTCCTGCAATATGACGCATGAAAGTAAATGGTCTTATGTCAAAAGTACCATCTCAAAGAAAAATATCCTTTAAGAAATAATGTTTGAAATACTGTTTTCCAAATCAAGAATCTTCAAATAATTTGTGTAATATGCAAGTTTAATCTAGGAGAAAAACCCGCACTGGGGTTAATACATTCAAAATATAGTATACTTATTTGTATGAAAAAATGAGCTGGAATAATCGACTAGTTTCTTAGCTCACCGCAGGCGCTGGACGCGCTTTATTAGTATTATTATTTAGATTAGGATAAAAATACAAATGGTGGAAATGGTTTAAAATAAATGGTAATTATTTATTTGTTTTTCTGTGAATAAAATTACAGTAAAACATTATTATGGTTAACATTATATGGTCAAATATGGTTAACATTATATGGTAAGCTGTGCATAATCGCTTCTATACACGGTTCGCCCCTGGCGTCAGTGTGACCATTTTTGCGTCACATTAAAAAAAATTGCTAACAACTCTTTAGCAGTGGGTTGTAACATTTCCTACTTTTTATTGATAAAAAGTCTTTTTCTAAACCTTATACTTATTGAAATACAGAGCTCCAATGCTATTTTTTTTCTCAAAGTAGGAAAACTATAGCAAAAACACAGTGCAAAAAAAACATTAATAAAAAATACATTTTTGATCATTTGGTTCAATCTGTAGCATCACTTTCGTCGTTTCTACAAGAAACTTAAAATATTTTGAGTTTGTACAAATTTTGTAGACAAAATAGTGAATATCACCCCCCAGGGATAACAAAGATTAAAACATTACAACAGAGATGGAGAACATTTAAGAGAACGATATGTGGAAGTTTCTTTTCGGGCTCATGACCTGTCATTGGCTGGTTAAAGTGGCCACATTAAACACTTAAAAATTCAGCTTTAAAAAAAAGAGCTTTGAAGCCCTGTATTTCAGTAAGTACAAGGTTCAAAAGAATATTTTCTCCGAATAAATTTTAGAGCATTTTGCATTCTACAAAAAAATATTTTTTCTACAACGCGCGAGAAGAGTCGTTGAACAAAAATCTTAAAAGGTGACACAGAAGTGGTAATACCGACGCACGCATAGGCTTGCCAAATTAGAAAACTAAAAACAACGAACACGAATCTAAAATCCAAAACAGTCTAAAACAAGACCTTTTGCAAGCAAACTCCCTTTTTTACGACCTGGCCATTGGGCTAATTCTACCAAAAGGCCATCCAATTCGTTAATAAATAATCAGCTTAAAAATACTGAATTAAAGATAATCAAATCTACCTAAATACATATTCCGGCTTTATCATACACGTCTAAAATTGAGGCGTTAAAATTAAGTACATATTTAAGCGAAAGATAGCTCCAATGGTGGATGTGATGATTCAAGTTTACGGGTTTGCGGATTCGATTACCGGCGATATAAATAAATATCACAAAAAATAGTTAGTTTTCTGAAGCCTAAATGTTCAGCACTATAATTTACTACCGGAATTATTAGGCATCTTGGTCTGATGAGGTGCAAAAAATCGTATTCAGAATAAAATGTTAAATTGTCTTTTTGAGGGACCAGAATCGTGATATTTTGCGGAAATTTATTATTTAAGAATACCAAAGTACATTCATAATATTAAGGTAAATTATTGCAATATAAGTCAAGTTTGTGTATGTGAACTTTACTGCAAAATTATAAGAGCTCAAGAATGACGATTTCATTCCATAATAGATGGGCGTTTCCAAATGAAAACATATAGGGTTATATTTGTTATTAGTTAAACCAAACTAATAATGAAACCATTGCAGTTTGTTAAAAAAAAATCGGCCATTTTTTACACTATACTAATAAACCGATATTTTATTTTCATACATAAATAATAGAATTTACAAGTAAAGGCAAACTACTCCTGAGATAAACCTTTAAAAGACTTCGCTAAAAATCCCTCTGCAAACGTGCTGTAACGTCGTGATACATAAAGCAAAATATGACATGTTATTAAATACAGGACTTAAAAACAAAAATTTAACAAAAACAGTATTTAAAAACAAAAATTCAACAAATATATATACGTTTAATAATCTATTTTCGACAATTTAAACAAGTAATTTAGGCCTGTTACAGTAAAATATGACTTTATTAATTTTTTTTTAATGATATCAAGTCTTGTATTTTATGTAGAATCTTGTGACATCATAAGCCACATAACACATTTTGAATATATTTAAAATGTTTTGCAGACAAATATCGAATCAATTCCCTTCTCAAAGGATTTCCGTTTCGATTGAGATATTTGTTTTGAGATCAGATTACAGTGACCAAAATTTAGTTTAAAGGCGATCGTTTGAGTATCAGGAGTTGTTCAGGAGTTTAGAGAATACGGAATGAACCCCGTGAAGTAATGCGGGGACGATCTGATGGTGGGACAGATGTAGGCAAAAAGGACATGTAATAGGCTGGGCGCTAGGAATAGGTACTCTCCTGGGAGGGGGGGACAGAGGCTGGGGGCGAGTCGAGTAGATACAAAAGTATACATCGATGTTCACAAGTATGGAATCCCTAAGGCGATGGCGCAAATTTAAATTACATACAAATGACAATCATAGAGCATTCCCGTAAGTTTTAAATACACATAAAAATGTGTCTATATACGTAGGTAGGTACATATATGCTTATATGTCTGTTAACGAAAAGGCGGACTGTAAATGAAAAACGAATTTCATTCAGTTTTCAGGGAAATATTTGAAGAAAGGATAGGAGCATGGAATGGATACCTACCTTTAAAATGATGTGAATGTTCTTCAATTTCGGGCACTGGGTGACAAAATGCACTATAAAATGTAATAATGTTTTCAACGACGCGCGACGATTCCAACCACTTTTTATCCGATTTTATGTGAAGTGAAAAATGTTGTTTTGTTTTGTTCTAAATCAGAATCTTCTAATTTTGAATTTCTTCTATCTTGATGTTAGGTAGGTACCATAAGGATGGGTAAAGGGAAAGATGGGAAAGAAAGGTAATCGGCCAGGAATAGTATCGATAAATGCTGTTATTTACTTAACAGTGCCCAGTGTAGAAATTATTATTAAAAATTATATTATTGAAGTGCCGGGAACAGGGCGAACGGCGCACAAAAATCAACCCTAGAAATTAAATGTTTGTCGCAGGAGGCGAAATTAGGAGTATGTAATGAATTGCATCGAATTGTAAGAAAAAGGACGAAAGTAGGACGAAAGCTGTCGAAATGCGATCCGCGCATTATTTTATTTATTTACGTTTTATTAAGTTAGTTCATAACATCTTAAGAACTAATATAAACTTTTACCAATATTACAATTTTGTATCAAAATTTCTCAATACCCATATTTTTTCAAATTAATTTGAAATATCTGAAGGTTTTCTTAGGCAGCGCATTGTTCAGTTTTTATCCCTGGTAAAATAAGTTTTGAGACTCTGTTTTTATTTTGATAATATAAGGCTGAGATAAGAATCATCGACAAAATCAAGAAAGGAGTTCTGCGTTGGTTTGGGAATGCACAGCGAATAGACGGCGAAAGATATGGCATGACCAAACCTTACAAACACTAAGGATGGACATCTCAAAAGTCGGAAAAATAGGAGCGCGTGCATGAGAAGACGTATGAATATAGAGGAAGCGAGGTGTGTGTGTGTGTGTGCAAAGACAGAGTTAGTTTGATTTTTAAAATGTTTATTGCTAAAGTAAATAATAGCATTCATGTTTGTAGAATGCTGCTATATAAAGCCATTTTCGGGAGAGGTGTACAAGTTTGGATTTTGTCTAAGGGAAGGGACAATTCCAGGAGACTGCCGCGAGATGTTAAGCCTGTTGTCCCGATGTTTGTTGAAATATATGTTTATGTTATCATGTTTAATGTTTATTTTTGCTATTATTTAATAATGTACATGCTTCCACTTTCCATTTTGTTGTATCCCAATTCAACACAAGGCTTTTGCCTCATCGAGTTTGGGATACGTTATTTATTTTTTATGTACAGTATGTGCACTATTGACTATGGGGACAGACATAATAAACAAATAAATATTACCCCTACATATCCGGTGATTAACATGCAAAGGTTATAATACAATGTCATGATATTTAAAAAAATAATTATACGCAAGTAATACTTATGTAAAAACGTAGTGGTTTCCTGTTATATTTACACCAATATATTGAAACAATCATTGCATAAAAATACAATACAATTAGCTTCATAAGATGGTATGAAATTAAAATTATATTTTAGTCTAAACGGTTATTTCGACAATAGTGTATTCGTTAAGCGTAATATGTTAAACACCGGAACCTTTTTTTTGCACGGGCGGTACGTTTCACGCGGTACCGTGTAAAAAAAATTATATAAAATATATATATATCCTTGCATAAAAATCATTAAGGGATTTAAAGAAACGACATTTTTTATTATTTATTGTACCTTAATTTTATTTAAAAATACAGTATGACAACAAAATACAAAAAAAAATAGTAACCAAGATTATTCGTCATCACTATATTATACGCCCAGTAAGTAAAAAAACGAATATACAATGACGAATTCTTGTGATGTTTTTCTGTGCAATTGTGCCGTATAGGCAAGGAGTTTTATAAGAATTAGAAATATATAATTATTTATTGACCACTGAACTTCATCATAAAAAGTCGTAGGTTTCCACGGCGTTTCAGATTCTTGTGATGTTTTTCTGAGCTATTGTGCCGTATATTAATAGGTAAGGAGTTTTAATACACAACACAATTACAAGAATCTGAAAGATCGTGAAAGCCTATGAACTTTTATAATTAAGAAGTTTGTTGGTTTTAAAAATATAAATATATTTTTATTTAAAACTTCAAGTACAAAGAATAAGTACTTTGGCGGACTTATTGCTAGAAGAAATATCCATCAGACAACCAAAAAAAAACAGACCGGTCAAAAGAAGACTTAGTCAAATTTTTGTACTTAAAAAGGAAATTATATCTCAAAGGATACATACCTACATGAAAAAAAACTAATTAATTAAAAATAATGCGGAGGAATGCGGAATATGATAATGAGTATGGAAGGAGAGAGAATATATATATTTAAATATTTGTTATAAAAAAAAAACATATTTTATGTATAGTATTATCAGCGTTATGATTTTTTTAAATTGGTAATTTTGAAATTACTCCGTCTGTGACGTCACAAGAGTGGGAGAATTCTGCCGATTTGTGAGTTGGCTTTTCGGAAACCGGAAATCTATCACAACATTCTAGTAGTTCATTAATATAATTTTTTTCCGACGTTTTCGAGAAACTTTGCCGTACAAATGCTCTATTTGTTACCGCGTTCAAGAAAACATTTTTATATGCAATTTCCCGTAGCACTGAAATACTTCATAACATTTATATTACGCATTGTTAAATGAATATACAATATAACTTTTAATTTATATCATTTTTGTACCGCGTTATTTCGAATCCGTGATAAATTTCAATGCTCATCAGTTCATGGTTTACCTTTTCGTTCTAATTCTCAAAGCACCCTCTGAATACCCATCTACAATAATTATTCCTCTTTCTTCTCTAACTCGTGTAGTATCCATGCGGCTCGACTGAGGAATCATCTCCCATCCACTAAGAATGATGTTACTACCATATCTCTGTTTAAATCGCGGCTGAAGAAACATCTCCTTTGTCTTCTTGAATCTCTCCTACTTTCCTCTTTATTCCCTTTTCCCATCGAGTAATAGTATTGATTTAAGGCAATTTATAAACAAATACAGTTAGCTCTATTTACGTACATCTTTAGCTTTTTTATTTTATAGGTTGGAAATGAAAGTATGACTAAATGTGAAATCACTGTGAATGGAGTTTTACTAAAACAAGTAGAGGAATTTGTGCATCTGCGAATTATGTTTACGAGGGATGGAATGACTGATAAAGATATTAAAAGGATGGTGAGTGCCGGGAACAGATTGAACGGTGCACTTATCAACCCTGGCAAATAAATGTTTGTCGCAAGATGCAAAATTAGCAGTTCACAATGGAGTCTTGGTCCCGACCCTGATGTATGGGAGCGAAGTATGGACTTGGAAAAACCGGGATGAAAGTAGGCTGAATACTGTCAAAATGCGATCTCTTAGGCGAATGTGTGGTAAAACTATGTACGATAGATGCACAAATGTTGAGATCCGTAAATTATGTAAGGCTGAGATAAGCATTATCGACAAAATCAAGTAAGGCGCTCTGCGCTGGTTTGGACATGTATAGCGAATGGACAGCGAAAGAACGGCATAAGAATATTTACAATGCGAATGTTGATGGACGCAGAAATAGAGGAAGACCGAGAAAGACATGGCATGACCAAATTCAACAAATACTTGAAGATGGACATGTTAAAAGTCGGAATAATCGGCGCGCGCGCATGAAAAGATGTATGAATGTAGAGGAAGCGAGATCTGTATGCAAAGATAAAGTGACGTGGCGTTCTATCCTCTCTGCCTACCCTTAGGGGGAAACGGCGTGATGGTTTGTTGTTGCTGTTAGGTTAGTTGGAAGAAATTACCATTTAGCAATAAGCCCGCCAACGTACAATTTACATTATGTACAAACAGTTAAATAAATATAAAAAAAGGGGTCACAGTGTATTGTCGTACGAAATAGCGGTGATTACAAAAAATATAACACTAAAGACGCAACGTACGCTACTCAAGAGTAATAATTCGCTAGAGAAGCCCTTTAGATCTATCGCGTAGAACAAAAGCGTTCCAAATGTTTGGTTTTAATTTGATTTTCAGTTTAACAAACCTGTAATGGGCGGTTTTGGTTTGAGCTTGTATTGCTGTAATCTATAGCTAACTTCGTGGTCAATGATCATAGAATAGTATTTTTCCGTATGGGCGACTGTTAGTTTATTACAAATAATTAAAATTATTTATTCTATACGACCCAATAATATAAACGACAGAATTAATACGATTTCATTTGTTATATTTTATTACAGTTCCAAAACTGTACACGAAAAACCAGTAGTTATTGGCCGTATTTACGAACACTCACACGAAATCTAATTTATTGCATGTATATGAAGTAAGAACCAAGGGTGGGTTCCTAGACTCGTGAACATTAGTGCATTATGGGATGGGGACGGAAGGGTGGGCAGTGCGGTGCCCCCGACCCGACCCCGGTTCGCTAATGCAGATGAACATTGTTTGGGGATTTATGGTTTTGAGTCCCGAACCTCTCCGGTTCTCAGCGTCATCGTAAGTAAATGATACAAAACTGCAAATTTAACCGTTTGGTAATAATTCAGGAAGGTTTCTTTTACAAAAAAAAAAACATTTGACATGGTAAAACAAAAAACGTTAAAACGAAACAAGTAATTCGCACATATAACAAAAATAAACACACCAAATCATATTGAAAGCATAACAGTGAAAGCCCTCCCTTCACATACACGAAAACCGTTTTAAAGACGGAGTGTTTTCGCCTATACTAAAAAAAATGGCAAACATCAAGAAAACTTTATATTACATGTATTTTTTAATTGAATAAACTGCGTTTTAAATATAATTTAACCCCACTGCTTTCATTGTCCCCTTCACTATGAGTTTTTTAAAATATTTTTTTTTAAATTATTTTTTTTTGTTTTTTTACAATAAACATGTTAATTAAACAGAGTATTAAAAAAATAGAGCGTAACTACATATCAATGAAGTACATATTAATAGAAAAATAGTAAACAAAAAAATCCCACAAAGGCATGGCCTGTTCGTGGGTATATAAGAAAATGTTAAAGAATTTTTGCTCCTAAAGTAAATAATGGACAGTTATAATAATTTAGTATAACATAAGAAAGAAAAAATAAAGTATTCTGTAAAAGATAATATAGTTTTTTTTTTTAAGTTATTAAAAAAGGAAAAGAAAAATATTTTTAAAAAAACACAAAAATATTCCTTTGGATATAGTAGTTATAATATAGTTTGGAAAATTACATTATACAAACAAACAGACCATCACGCCGTTTCCCTGTAATGGTAGGCAGAGAGCATAGAACGCTACATCACTATCCTTGCATACAAATCTCGCTTCCTCTGCATTCATACATGTTCTCATGCACGTTCGCCGATTATTTCGACTTTTGTCGATAATGCTTATCTCAGCCTTACTAATTGCATTATACGTCGGATAAAAGCAAACAGATAAAAAAGAATTACAGAGGATAGTAATAATGCCCGTAATTTAATTTGTCCGCCTAGTGGTCTAATGGTCAATACTTTTGAATATGACGCAAGAGGTCTCGGGTTCGATTCTCGACATGGCTGACATAAAATATTTATTGAAAGTGTTTTCACACTAATAAATAATTCATATGTTATCTGAAGCGTAAGAGTGATTACCTTAACTTAAAGTAACAAAAAAATAACAATATACGCTGTGGTTGGTGTGCAATGCAGTATCCTATGCAGCATTAGATGTGGAATAAAAATAATGATAATGAATATTATTAAATAATATCAACAATACTCTAAATATGTCCAAATGCTTGTAGACAAGTACTGGATTTTACCAGAACTGATATGAATTATAACTGAATATAGATAACATTTTTGAGAAGGGATCAAAGTTATAAGATTGTCTTTGATGAATGACAATGGCATAGTTTGAAAGATATAAAACGATAAAAAATAAGTAATTTGTATTTTATTTTAAAGGTGATGAGGAATTATTTACATAAAACTGAAATAGTAATTTTCTAGAAAAATACTCTATGGAAAATATTTTAGTGACTGAAGAGGATTACTCAAGTAGTGTTTGACTGAAAAGAAAATTCACTCAAGTGTCAAAACAAATCCTGTCAATAACAATAATCAAAACAAAAAATTACAAATAACCTTAATAAAAAAAATTGAATTAGCTTATATAAAAAACGTGCAAATTCATATAAAAATGTAAGCATGTACATAAATAATATATAACAGTATGTACAATAAATAACTAAAAAGGTAAGTTAAATCAGCTGTACTTATAATAAAACTCAAGAATGTTTGAAGCAAAATTATGAGCAAATTATATAAAAATTATACACATTTAATGAAAATCTATACAATCATGTGTTTTTAAGACCCCATAAAAATAACGTGAATAGACTTAACCAAAAAAAATAAAAATAATTTGAAGTGATAAAGCGCTGACCATTATCATCATTCCCTTGCCGCACCTAATGGTGCACAGGACACTGCATTGGTACGCCAATCGCAGCATATCTTGATTTTTTTTCGTTACATGAAGGTAAGTCTAGATCAGTCTTACGCTTCAGGTACCAGTCCAGGGACTATGAAATATTCTGGTGTGAAAACACCCTATTTCAATGGATATTTTATATCAATCATGCCGGGAATCGAACCCGAGACCTCTCGCATGGTAAGCAAACGCGCTGACCATTACATCACGAGACCGAAAGTGCTGATCACTGACCATTATCACTCCCTTATTGGGACAGTATTAGAATACCAATCAAAGCATATTCTAAATTCAATCAAAGCATATCCTAAATCCAATCAAAGCATATCCTAAATCCGATCAAAGCATATCCCAAATCCAATCAAAGCATATCCTAAATCCAATCAAAGCATATTCTAAATCCAATCAAAGCATATCCTAAATCCAATCAAAGTATATCCTAAATCCAATCAAAGCATATCCTAAATCTAATCAAAGCATATCCTAAAGCATATAGTAACGAATAAGGTTGCATAATGTCCATTACATGCCTTTTGCTTAAGGTTGTAAGTACAAGGACTACAATATATTGCGGTGTGAATGGTGTATTTTTTTCCCTCAGCAGTTCGGCACAGAACACCCCAGCGAGGGACGTTGTTTTTTATTAAAAATAAATATTTCATGTCTTTTATCATGAAATAAACCCGAGATGTTAGGCATGATAGACAAACATACTTATCACTAGATCAAGAGATCGAGGATACGGATAGTTACATGGGTTAAGTGGTTTAATGAAGTTTTGTACTTTAAATTAAAGTAAAAATCGTTAATTGGAACATTGTCCACATAAGTTGATGCACCTAATATTTTGGAAAATGTTACTATAATGTATGCATACGTTCTTCTTGCAAATGACATCATCTTAACCTCAAAGATATGTCACTCATAACTTATCCACACAATCAATATGAACCGTGCGAATCATGCTCACCTCATATAATGGTTGGAGCAATTGGGTACCATGCATCAAGTCCCAGGTTGGACTTCTATATACAAGGCTGTTACATAATTTTACAATTTAATTTTTAGAGGTTCTGGACTGGTACCTGAATCGTAAAATTGATCATTTTACTTTTGTGTAATAAATAATTGGTAGTATAAACTGAAATAAGTTTACCAAGGCAGTGCCCTACGCACACTCGGGTACAGATTAAGGAACATTTATGAGATTTCATATTTATGTAATAAGTATTTACAATTAAAATAAAATAATTTATGATTTTTATATATTCGATATCTTCATAAGAGTCTGATGTGGACATTCGAAGGAAAAATTATTATCACGTGCATCAAAGATAATATTAAACGATATTTTTAAATATATTTGTTTTAATAACATACTGATTCATGTATTTATTTTTTCACTACAAAACATACATGAATATATAAAACACAAAAATGGATGCTGGGAACTGGGCCACACTTTATATTAAAATTGTTTTAATAAAAACATTGGTTTATGGATAAGAATACTAATATTACAAGAAAACAAAATAACACATACATTGCCATTGGTGTAGAGAAATAAAAATATATTAATCTTTTTTATGTGAATTATGTAAGTAGACATACAGGTTTATTGAAAGCAGGGTAATCAGAAAGACTGAATGATAACTTCTCAAGTTAATGGATTCAAAGGACACATGAAAATATTGACATTTGTCAAATGTAAGTTGTGAATTCAAACAAAATAATGAAATAAGTATAAGTGAATTACATTAGACATCCTCATAACTACTTATCAACAAGAAAAACAATACAGATGTAAGCCTTAATACTAAATGTGAGTTTTGTTTCCAATGATCCTGACCTAACTCGGGAAATTAAACGCAGCAAATGTTTCACTTTTCCCATTTACATTTTGTTTTATCTTAGATTGTATGTTTATCCAATCCTATGAGGCTATAAGGTTCTTAAAAAAAGTATATGTCTATATAATATCCAGGTAAGTACCTTTTATTTTTCCTTGTCATCAAATTAAAGGATAAATATTGGTGTTATGTTAACTTCTTCAAAATATCCTTCATTAATTACATTTCAATGTTTTATTTGAATCATTTACAGTAAATTCTGTTTAGTTTGCAGTAAAAACAATAAGTGTTCAACATTATGAAGACAATACATGAAATAATTAACCACACAAACAATATTTTTAAATCTCAAGTTTTGTACGGTGGTTTAATTAAATTTTATGATTTTCTACTATTAATAAATATAACAAGCCCAGTAAAACAGCGGTAATCAGTAAAAACACTTTCTTGAAAAAAAATCATCTGTGATATTTGAGGCCTTTAATTACTGGCCAGTTAGGATCAGAAACTTGATTTATACCAATTTGAAATACTTGTAAATAAATCATTTAAAAATAATACTCCATGGCATCACTATACATATTCTGTAAGGTCCAAGATTCAATCAAAAGATATTTATTAAGTGAATGCAGTAATAAGTTGATTGTTTTTTTATCGAGCATGTCATTTGTATGTTTAAAAACAATGATTTATATACATAGAATATTCAAAATATACTTAAGAACATTTGGTGCCAAAATAAATCAGACATTCATAACGCCATAGTAAAGCTGTACCGAAGTATCAATTAATTGGTGCGTTTGATATGAATACAGTAACATTTAAATAAGACGTTAGAAAATCGTTTCTTTCTTTTAAGTTAACCGGTCTGGAAATTCTGTATTATTTTTATTTAAACAAAAAATAATCAGCGATATTTACACGGAGCATTTATAGAGAACGTCCATTGAATAACAATACAAGCAGGTCTGAAGAAATAAACAAGAAAACAAAACTCTTGGAACCCACGTCTGGGGCTACAGTCACATAAATCTAGTAAAATACAGCAAATGGATTGCTGTCAAACCAAACCATGTGAATTTATACCCAGAACCTTTGTAATGCCACAACAGAAACGAATTTATCAAAATAACGCGCTATTTTGACAACTGACCGAAGAAAAATATAACCTCTCTCTGGCAAAGAAAACACCAATTTATTGAATGTCATATTATCCGTCTTACCGTGCAATACAACAGATAACACACAGCCTCTGTTTGCTTTGCCGATCGAATTAATGCATATATATGTGCTATGTACTGTACGTAGACACAAATGGTAATGCCTATTTTGTATGAATTTTGGCAAAATACCGATTCGTCCACAATTAAAGTCATATTGAGGTTAAGAAGAGCTATTTCGGACTTCACGAGTATAAGCTAAATGCGGCCTAAGCATTATAAGCAAATCGAAGATGAACGCACTAATTAAATGGTATAATTAATGAAGGTACGACAATCAAAGCAAAGCACCGCTAGTTACTTGCGGTGAACCGGCGAAGCTACAATAAAAATAACCAATTATCGTTTCTCACCTCCGACCCGATACATATTCGCAGTCATTTTTGCACAGACACTTATAACACACACCTTTATTATTCTACATTTGATATAAATAACAATTAAAACACTACGTAATTGAGCCAAAATAAATGTTTTTCACTAAGTTAACTCCAGACGCCTCTCGTCAATCGCCATTTTCTTTCACACTACACATCTGGCCAATGCGCAGTCGCGCGTGCTGCTGTAAACTTCCTGTCCCCAAACTTCAACGCAACCCTGCTTAATTTTTTTTCATTCATACGGAAACAAATATTTCAAACCCTTATTTTTTAAATAAAGAAACACAAAAACACTGAAATTTTATTTTCCCGATTAGAAACTCCTCTTTGTGATTTAAAAGTATCATTATCTGAATGAAATCTACGTAAGAAAACGAAATATTATTTTATTTTGTTGAAGTAGATACTTCAATCTTAGTGTTTCCATTCGTTTACGTTTTATTTTCCCCACATGACGTGGCCCAAATGACAGTTCTCTTTCCAACATCTTTCCAAATCGCCGCCCGACAGTTCGCTAATAGGAGTAGTTCTTTATTGAAATAAGTATTAAAATGCGGCCTTAAAATAAATCGATATACTTAGAAGTTTGTCATTGTCTTAGGTATGTTTTAAAGGAAGTTTCAATCAATTTTAACTTGTAGTGTCACATAAATATTTAAAAAACAAACGTTAATTAATCCCTGTGTTGTGTACTTTGATTTTGTAATGATACTCGTTGTAGATTGGTGACGTGACAAAATGACGACTTACGAAGAGTTTATTCAACAAAATGAAGACCGAGACGGTGTTCGGTTTACGTGGAATGTCTGGCCATCGAGTAGGATCGAAGCCACCAGATTGGTCGTTCCCTTGGCATGTTTATACCAACCCCTGAAAGAGAGGCCCGACTTGCCCCCCATCCAATATGATCCTGTATTGTGTACCAGGAATACCTGCAGAGCAATATTGAATCCAATGTGTCAGGTCGACTATAGAGCCAAACTATGGGTCTGCAACTTTTGCTTTCAAAGAAATCCGGTAAGTTACATACTGATCGTTTTATATTTATTTAGTATACCTACTATTGAATAATAAAATATATCGATGTTTATTTACTATACCATTAAAAGTTTTCAAATATAAAAATGAATGTCTCATCACTGAGATGTCCCATTCTGAGGAAACATGATTTTTAATTACACCGAAACCTCTTTTTACACGGTGGATAAGTTCCACGCAGCACCGATTAAAAGAAGTATACTCAAAAATAACAATACTTAAAGGAATTACTTTCACTGTATAAAAATCAATTCGGAATTTCTAAGAATACAAAATGGCTCACTATTTATTTATTATAATTACTTTAAAAATCGCAAAAAGATTATTAGCTATCACTATCAGACAAAAGGCATACCCGTTAAAGTACGCATATTTGGGTACAACACCACTTTCATTGCTTGAGATATCCAGAGGCCGTGTAATTTTTCCATCTAATTTTTGAGTTCACTGGGTTTGAACAAAAATTTGGTTATGGGATCTCTGAGACTGTTTTCTTGTGAGTTCCTTGTTTGATTCTTGGTAACGAGCCATACAAGCGGTCAAATCATCTTGAAATTGTAGAGAGATGTAGGGAATTCCAAAAACGAATAATATTGGGTCTATAACTTAAAACCGGAATTCGACACTACATGTCAACACTTGTGTATATGCTGTAGCAAATCATTGACATGCATGGTGGGAGCCAGAGTGGGAGACCAGACACGAGACATTGATTTTCCAACATGACAATGCTCGGCCACATGTTGCTCAACCCGTTAAAAACTATTTCAGATTGGCCTTCTGACTTCTATTTGTTGCGCTCGATGTAAAATGCACTTTTTGGAATACGCTTTACTTTAGTTCAAGGCATCAAAAATTGGCTCGATTCGTTCTTTGATTTAAAAGATGACCGGTTTTTTGGGATGCCATCCACAAATATCCAGAAAGATGAGGAAATGTTGTAACTTCTGATGGACAATACTTTGAATAACAGAATTGTACAAGATTTTCTTTAATCAACGCTCAAATTTCTTAAAAATTCTGGTTTTTAAGTTATAGTCCTAATATAATTTATACATTTATATTATTATTACAAATTGCTAAATTAATGTTCAAATGTTTTTATTTTGTGCTGTGTGAAAGTACCAGTGTATTTTTGTACTGTGGGTACAGAAATATTTTTTTCATAAAAAAATATAAATATAATTTTATTGTATTTTCAGTTTCCACCTCAATATGCGGCGATTTCAGAGCAGCACCAACCCGCGGAATTGATCCCCAGCTTCTCCACCATAGAGTACACGATAACTCGGGCGCAGGCGATGCCCCCTATTTACCTGTTAGTGGTGGACACTTGTATGGATGAGGAGGAACTCGGTGCACTCAAGGACTCCCTTCAGATGTCCCTCAGCCTGATGCCACCCAATGCTCTCATCGGCCTCATCACATTTGGAAGAATGGTCCTCGTGCATGAATTAGGTAACTAAACAGTTAGCGTTAATACTATCTTCAAAGGGCTTTTCTTTATTCGGGGGTGAAGAAAAAACGATGGATGATTTTTTTATTTTTCTATCTCTCATCTCTTTTTCATTAATTTGTGTTCAGTTGTTTGATTGCAATAATTACAATAATAAATGTCAGATAAGTCATAAGCCCTGTGGATTTTTAGATTTCCATATTCTTGGTGGTGTTTCGATAGAAATAAAATTATGTTATTATTGCAAAAGTGGTACTTGTAAGAAATTTTCTTTATTTATTTATTATAATCTTACTTTTTTAATGAAATATTTTCATTTGTTATTTGTGTGATTTCTTGTTTCGTCTCACTTGAGACAGGTGTTTAGGTTTTCACGGCCGCTGTTATCAATATGTATCTTTTTTGGGTCATCCCGTATTTGCTTTCTAACCAAAGATTTTGCACAAACCTAGAAATTACGGCGCACAAATAATAAAACAGACAATTAATTACAATGTATTTACATAAACATCCAAATAACATAAACAAAGACGGTGAGCTGAAATTAAATCAACATGGTTTGCGGCACTACACACTACAAAAATTACACGGTATGTGCCAACTGCAACACGGTACAAAAAACTAATACATAAACACATATTTTTTCTACAAAACACACAGTTTACATTGAAGATGGCTCCTGCAATGGTTTCCAATATACATCAGATTACTCAAAAAAGATACATATCGTCTTACTTTGTATTATTTTGTAATTTATTTCTTTTTGCTTTAGTTGTAGTTATGATTACAAATTTTTTTCATAACATCAGAACAATACATGTTTATTCGTTTATTTGTACATAATTAGATATTATTATATTAGTCTTTACTCTCTTGTTATATTAATAACACTAATGTCTGTTCATCCCATGACAAACTATTAGTCGATAGTTTATCAGAATGAAAATTATAAAATATTGATTATGTAATTTTTAAAAAATAACCATTAAAAAAAAGTTTGTCGGCCTCGTGGTGTAATGGTCAGCGCGTTTGCCTACCATGTGAGAGGTCTCGGGTTCGATTCCCGGCATGGTTGATATGAAATATTTATTTAAAAGAGTATTTTCACACTAGAATATTTCATAGTCCCTGGACTTGTACCTGAAGCGTAAGACTGATCATCTTACCTTCATGTAGCAAAAAATAATCAAGATACACTGCGATTGGTGTACCAATTTAGGTACCGAAACGGAATGATGATGATGATTAAAAAAGTTCTCACTTTCTGATGAAATATCTATCAATATTGATAAATTGACTTGTCTATAAAGATTTTAGTAATTCAATTGTTTACTTCAAAACTGTTTTTTATTGTCAAATTATCAACTTTAATGACTTGCCATTGGGAATCTTTTTAACAATAGGGTATTTTCATAAACTGGGGATATGATTTTTAATGTATTCAGTATTTAAATAATATTTTTACGATTAGAACCATATTACTATCGAAATCTGAAACGAATGTTTTCATTTATAATTTCCTATTTAAAGTTTGATAGAAATAAAACGGCCCGTAACTAGCCAAAAGGTTTGATGACGTCACGCGTGACTTATATATCCTACATTCACTCAAATTCTATACTGAGATACTACGACGCGGGCGGCTTGTGGCTTTTCATTTGTTTTTTATAGTTAAATTTCGTCTTTTCCTTTGTTTTTTTTTTTTTTTTCATTTATAAACATCCATAGCATTATGACTGAAATTGTTTTTTTACGAGGAAAATCCGATAACTTGCCCAAAATAGATATAATCATAATGGTTATTTTTTTCTCATCCAATACAAACTTTTTAAGTTCCGAGTATAGAAATGTAAAGGCCGTAAGGTAAGCAAATATATAATGTTTGCTTCCAGAATGTATTCATTTAAATAGTTGTATTATTTGCATGTACTATAAATATATTGTTTCGCGTACATTTAATGCAAAAGGGAAGTAACGTGACTTTGACACAACATAATCCATAAAATACCATTGCTTGTAAACATCTCTGTGGCTCGAGTGCGTGTTAATGCCTTTTTTTATTAAATGTGATTTACTTATTAATATATCAGCTAGGGTAAATTACGGAGACAATGCCATAGATTACATTCAAATAAAACGGGCGGGTGATATTTGAATGGTAAAAGGTCGAGTCACCCTAGCAGAACATAAAGTTAGAACCAAATCGTACTCGGTGACGTTGATTTGCGATGAAGTCTAGGAAATAATAGATCCCTGCAAGTGTGAACACTGTCCAGCATCTCGGTCAGTTGCCATTTTGTAAATGCAATAAATTTCACAAATAAATAAGGTAGGTTTTCATACAGAAATTTTTTAGTAATTTTATTTTTTATTCATATGGAAAACCAACAGTTCCACAAATTAAACTAAGTAACCTAAGTACAGAAATATAATACAAATTTAAACAATAATGTTCAAAGAATAAACTATTTTAGTATTGTAGTACCTGTCAAGCTTTATAAGTGCTAATTTCAGTATCTACTGTTAGTAAATGTTTATAGTCTGCAGTCTACATCATAAAATATAGTATTTTGTACTGAACAAACCTACGGAAAAAAGAATAGTGGTTTGTTTTTTTTAACATCTCGTTTCATAACGTTCAAATGAGTTCAACCATTTTTTCTGCATTTTTTCATTAGGTACTAGGAATGGCCAAAAAAGCTTTATTTTGCGTCTTCACCGTAGTGTTTGTGCACATCGGAACTAAACAGTACTTGTATCTTATAACTAAAGACATTTTATGCGCGTCAATTAGTTAAAACAGTGTAAAACAACCGATTACAACAAAAACAACAGGTAGGCTACAAATTCGTATGAATTTGTTTGAACGGTCAGTCAAATTCGTAACGCGTGACGTCACAAGCCCATACGGCATCCGAATGTTCGTTTTGGCGCCAATTCAAAGTATACGTTTTTAAACCGCTCTGAAAAATTAACGCGTGGACATAAAAAAATAAAAACTGTACAGTTACCATCGTAATTTTTTTTCCTATTTTTTTGCAAAATAAAAAAAAAACGTGAAAATACCCTATTTTGCTGTCAGATTTACTACATATTGCTTTGGAATGCATTATAGATAATTTTTTATTACGTATTATATTATTGACATTGTTACACGTAGATATATTATTATTTCTGTTTGATTAAGCCACACTTGTTCTAAGTTTACCTGGATTTATATTGAATACGTAGATAATTATTACATCTTTTTTATATTTTTTTCTATTGATACAGATGGTATTAGATAACGATATATCTACTTCATTTAATAATTTTTACTCTTAAATACCGAAAATTTCATTTTTAAAGATTTAAGCCTTCCTTTTCTTATAATATATTACATGTTCTACGATGCATTAACCCTTTATTGGTCACCTAGAACCAAAGTTGTTTATAAATATACCACCAGAATTGAGATATTTATTTTCTATTATGTTAATAATAAGTCTTATGTCACAATAGTATCGTAATACCGTAAATTGGTTGATAAGACTCAACTTTTTCAAATGCAATAGGTTTATTATCTTAAAAAAGAAAATATTTAATTAGGTTTGCAAGATGTAAATCAACACAAAATACGAGTTCTATGAGGGGTTAAAATGTATAAATCTGTTTATGCATTCTTAAAAATAATAATTTTTATTTATATGAAAATATGATAAAAAATCTTTTATTTCTTGTACCGATCTAAGGAAATGAATTAATATAGTAAAAAAATCATATAAGTAAGTATCTTTTCACTGTTGTTTGACATAGTAAAGAATTAGAACATATGGATCCTCATGCATCAGTGAAGGCACTACCTTCAAATACCTGAACTTTCAATGCTCCTTTCGCTGTGAGTTTAGGAAATTATATGGAGGTCTTACGTTGGATATTGTAATTTTTTCTCATGTCAATTTTTTGGAACGGAAAAGTTGCTTATTGCCGATCGAGAAAAGCAGCCCTAAAGAACTCTCTGTAATCTGGTAGCCTTAGCATCTTTGTGCTGAAAGAAGATAATCCAGAAGAACATAATATGCACTTCATTAGATTGAGAAAAGAGGGAAGTGAATTCTTCACTGACTGTGCTTGAACTGATTGAACATGATCAATTTGCCGAAATGATTACAAAACTTTTTAAAAGCCTTGAATTTCTTTTTGGAAGCCACCAGATCTGTATATCCGATCTATAACAGGGCCACGGATAGTAGCGAGAAGCTCCATTTGGTAACCATAGAGAGGGGGAAAGGAACAAGACCACAAGATGTGTTCAGAAGACTGATTAGTACATCAGAGGTGCGAGGCTGTGAAAGTGAAGTGATGTTTCGGAAAAAACTTAAAACCCACTTGTTCTCTAAATCATTTGAATAAATCCGTAGCACGTGACAACAAAATAAATTATTTTAATCAAATTACAAATTTAAAGCTTCAATTAAATTAACTTAACAGTAGAATCACCATGTAAAGCGCCCTTGAGGTATTTTATTACGAAAATGGCGCTATATAAGTTATCCACAATAAATAAATAAATAAATCAGCAGCCGCACGAATCAGCAATATAAAAAAAAAATAATTTGTCATTAAATTTATCATGACCTGATGAAAACTCCGTAGTCCAGCGATCAGGGATAACCCAAGAAGATTTTAAGTGCTGACGGATTGAAGGAAATATATCCGAGGTATCCGAGCGCTGGATGTCTAGTTGTGGAGCTATGGGGTCACCGAATTGTTGGTTGATCATCAGTTGTGGCGATCGGCTATTTCATGGCTCTACTGTACGTTTTGTAGGTAGGTCATGAGCATGCTTACTATGTACTCTCGCGTGGATGTTTTTAGTCTGTTCTATAGACTCAAATACAATCCAAGAGTTTGATTGAAATCTTCCATTCGACATCTCGCACGTAGCCCACTTTGTATCCTAGAAGATTGCTTAATGAACCACCAATGATTAAAAATAAAAGATTCCGCGTACATGAATATAGAACACTTTGAGGCATCATTCTTGTATTAAATTCAGTTTCAAAAATCTATTTCCTCTACGGTATATTATAAATTTAATAACATCAATTTTTATTGTATTTAAATTTTCATGAATCACAGAGTAATATTTTGATGATGTGCTAATCACTTATGGTAAGAAGGTTGATACATTAATTAATTAATTAAATATTTCAGGAACCGAAGCCATTTCTAAGTGCTTTGTATTCAAAGGGACCAAAGATCTGACTGGCAAACAAATTCAAGAGCAACTCGGTGTCGGGCGAGTGACTCAGGGGGCCCCCCAGCAGCCGGGAAGGGCGCCCCCGGCAGGGCCTGCCCCCACAACGCCAGCCAACCGCTTCCTCCAGCCCGTGAGACAGTGTGACATGGCCCTCACCGACATGATAGGAGAATTGGGCCGGGACCCGTGGCCTGTTGGGGTGGGCAAGAGGCCCCTGAGATCGAGCGGAGTCGCGCTGAGTCTCGCCGTCGGGCTGCTCGAGGTAGCGTACCCAATGAAAGTACTTTCTTCACATTCCCGAATACCGTTTTTCCCTCACAAAAAAAAACATTTTTTTGTCAAACATCGAGTACCATTTTTTATTTTCAATTGCAATTTCATAAACAGGGATTTTAATTAAATTGAACTCTACTGCTATCATTTCCCCTTTAACTGTGAGTTTGGCAAATTATATGGAGGGCTTATGTCAGATATTTCATTATTTCCCGTGACCAAATTTTTATTACATAATTTTAATTATTGATTGATTTGGTGTTTATTTTGTAGAACTCCATAATTAAACTTTTAATATAAGAAATCAAACACTGATCTGCGTCTACTGAACACTTTATTTTATTTTTACAAATATAAAAACAAAAATTTCGTGACAGTTGGTTCGCCTTGTCAGGGCATTTTCAAACGAATGTCTTTTGAAATTTTATTTTGTTCATTGATTAATTTCTTTTATTATAAGTTTAATATTAATTACATAATCTGTTTATTCTCTTGTACGATCTAGTTAGAAAAATCCTTTACCATTATTTGATTGCTTCTCATCATTATTTCGAAGGATTACCTGACTACCGGTGCCCTTCAAACGAGTCATCAAAAGACTAATTCCATAGTCATGCAATTAACACAGCCTATTTTAATGTTATTAACATTATAGGTGGCGTACCCGAACACGGGGGCCCGGATCATGATGTTCCTCGGAGGGCCGTGCTCCCAAGGCCCCGGCCAGGTTGTCAACGACGAGCTGAAGCAGCCAATCAGGTCGCACCACGACATCCACAAAGATAACGCCAAGTACATGAAGAAGGCTGTCAAGCATTATGAATCGTTGGCGATGAGATCGGCTACCAATGGTCATGCCATTGATATATACTCCTGCGCTTTGGACCAGACCGGTCTTCTGGAAATGAAGCAGTGCTGTAATTCTACCGGGTAATTTATTTTTTCATTTTATTAAAAATACTTCTTGACCAGATTAATATTCATTGGTCCCCATATAAAAGTATTATTACTGTAAACTACTTTAATTTATAACAATTAATGAAGTCATAACTTAACCCATAATTTAAGAAAAATACCCCAAAATTTGTGTTAATTTAAAATGCTTGTATTTCTTTTTAAACACCAAAATTTAAGTTTCTTTTAATAACTTTCAATCCTGTTCAATTCAACACTCTAAATCAATAGATTTTTTTTTGCTTATTTACTTTTAAGAGTACCAATGTACCTAAGATTAGTCTAAATTTTGAGAGACGTAATCTGCCTGTTGAAAAATAGTTATATTTTAGTTATATAAAACTTTTAAGTACATATATTTAACAGAAATACCTTAAAAATGTTTTTTTTTTATCTAATGCGTTAACTTTTTTTTTAATGGCTCGATTTTGAAAGAAAATGGCAAAATTTTATGATTTCCTTATTTTTCGTGCATTTTACTAGACTACAGCCTTAAGACTGCTAACAAATTCCTCTTCATTTTAGTTCTACAAAACTTATTAAAAACGTTTTATCTGAAAAATTATTGTTTTTATCTAATGTTTATTTACTTTATTTTTGGCAAATGGCGTTTTAAAATTGTAAAAACAAAATCATTCAAAATAATTCTTTCTTTTTTATCACAGTACAGCCTTAATATTTAAAATTAAAATGACAATTTATTGCTTTTGGGAAATTACGTTCCATCCACAAGTCTCGTATATTTAGACTATAATATTTTATTTACATATTATTCTATAGAAAGCAACATACTAGTTAGGAAGAGTTATTAAATGCTTAGTAAACAATAATACAAAACTGAAGTTTATGATTACCCATTTGGCGTCGAGTATTTCTATCAATGTTGTCTGTTTCAGTGGGCATATGGTGATGGGTGATTCATTCAACTCATCTCTTTTCAAACAGACATTCCAGCGAGTATTTGCTAAAGATCAGAAAGGAGATTACAAGATGGCTTTCAATGGTACACTTGAAGTCAAGTGTTCTCGAGAGTTGAAGAGTAAGTTACCGTATTCATCTACGTACATAAATATACATGTTTAAATTCATTTAACAATTTATAATATTTAGTCTTCATAAAATAGCAAATTATGTAATAATTTTTGCGGCATAATAAACAATGTTTTGAGTATGTCCAAATGTTTGCAGACAGGCTGGATTTCCTCCCTAGGGAGTTATTCCGATCTTAATTTGTTGCACCAGAGAGGGAATATGGAAGTCTAGGTATTTACAGGGCTTATGACCTGTCATTGCCTGGTTTAAGTGGCCACTTCTTCACAAAAGTCGACACATGGAGGAGTTGAGGAACTGTGGATGTTTAAACATGGGCGGAATGGTGAATGTTACACAGTGTGTAAAGTGGCCACTTAAACCAGCCAATGACAGGTTTATAAGCCCTGTAAATGTCTAGACTTACATATGCCCCTCTCAAAAATTATTTTCCCTCTCTGTTGCAACAAATTTAGATTGTAATAATAATAAATTCAGTTATAATTTCGATTTTATTTAAAAATACATTTTTGACCATTGCCTGAAATGAATTCAATAAATTTGCACAAAACTGGTTAGTGGGTTTGCATAGAGAGAAGTCAGAAGAGATAAATAATATTAGGGATAATAGGGTATTTTTACAAGTCGCGAATAACATAATATATATTTATAGCTGATTTTTACGATATAATATATATTTATACTGATGATAAAGGTATCAACGTATTCAATACAAGTTTTCATTTATAATTTTTGGGTTTAATTAAGCACATACAACAGCTCGCAGTTGGCATCATGTCATTTAAACATTATGACCGTCAACTGCGCTTCTGAGAAACATTGTTTACAAGTTTGACACCAAAATGTCATGCGTGCCATGCGTTTGTCCCACAGGGCGTGAAACTTCGAGTTTTAGGGTAATTAAATATCTCAAAACCACATAATATTTCCTGATTTGCGAGTTTGGCATTGTCCTTTTTTTCTTTTTTTTCAGTTCAGTTCAGTGCCGAAATACAGCATTTATTGGCAAAAAAATCAAAGTACATTCTAGCAATGCAAAATAATTGTTTGACGTGTAAAAATTGCAAGAAAGTATTCCTCGCAGCTTCACTAGATACAAAAATACCTGTGCTAAAGCTACATATATTGTATTTGTACCAACTTGTAATAACAATTATACCTCGAATTCATTCATTAGACGTACCTGTAGAAATTATTATGGACTTAGTATTGATATAGACATTTTTAACTGCACGTTGCATTTGTACAGAAAATTTCTTCATGGGGTCGATTATTTGGGACAGTTGCTGAATGTGCATCTTGAGTGGTTTATGCTATGTATATGTGCCGCATGTAATGTATATGTTTGTGTATGTTTTATATGTGCGTTCATGTGTGTGCGTGGATGGCTCGGAGTGTACATTAGGTATTTTAATTTATTTTAATTTATTACCTCCATGGAAAACGCAAATGTCAACAATTATTCTTTTCTCACTTGAAATTCTTATTTATTATTTTTTTTGTCACATTTAATGTTTATATCTTTTGCATAATTTATGAAAACTTAATTGGTCTTTTTATGTTAAAAAATTGTTGTTTTTAATACTTATGTATGACTGTATGTTTTCTGAATAAAATAAAATAAAATAAAAAATATATATAAATAAACTTTCTATACTAATAGTAATACTATATTGTAATAAAAATGAAGAAAATACAAAAATAAAATACTTAAAACCTGATGATATAATAATGTCTGTTAATATAAATGTCATTTTCCTTTTTGAATGGCGAATTTGTATTTTTTTAATGAAATTGTGGTTTCAGTTTCTGGTGGCATTGGATCCTGTGTATCTCTCAATGTGAAGAGCCCGTGTGTATCGGATCAAGAGATGGGAATGGGAAATACTTGCCAGTGGAAATTGTGCACGTTCAATCCGAATTCCACCATGGCGTTATTCTTTGAGGTATCAATTTTGCTGGCTCTTTATTAACCTCTTCGTGAGCACAGAAACAGGCGAATTGTCCAAACAAAAATTTACCCAGAGGAGTTATTTCCAAAATGATTTAATATAACCAAAAACTAGTTTTGATACCTGCTATCAGTTTTATTATGCTCAGTCGCTGATTTCACGGGTCCTTTGTTTTAGGCATAGAATTAAGAATAGTCCAGAAGGAGCGTAGAATAATATTTGAATACATCGGACTGTGTCCAATAATTCCCTCACTATGCCTCACTATCGCCGCGCACATTCGTAAAGTCGCCGGGTAGTGTTGCTTGATGGGAAAAAAAAATCATTACACAAATGTGAGGTAAAAAAAATCAATCTGTTAATTTCTCTAAAATTTTATTGTGCACGCGGAAATATTGATTGACACAATAGAGTAGATAAGTAAAGGGTCATTTCATAAGAGTAATTGAATTAATGAACTTTAAACTTAAAATATAAAACAAATTTTATCTTACATGAAACGGATATTTTTATATCATGTTAAATAATATTTGATGTTTTGAAGATAATGTCGGTCAAATGTCCACCAGAGTTGTTTAATCCGAGATTCAATTTTCATTCATTCTCTCATAAAATCAGCAAAGTAGGGTTAAAAAAAATACTACCCTGGCAACACTAACGAAATTTCCATTTTGTTTCTTCGATAATCTGACAGATGGAAAAATAATTTAAGTTTTAAGTAATTTATTTGTTATATACACTTTCATTTGCTAATTACACATGAAATGTGATTGCATCCTGTTTCTTTAAGATCCTAGCAGTATTTCTACACTTTAAAAGGACACAACACGGCATAGTTGAATTCAAATCAGGAGTTGCGTACTGAGCGGCGTCTACAAAGAAACTAATGGGTCAAAACGTAAACCTCCTCATTTATGAGTAGTTGAGTCGCTTTCTGTTTGATGTGCGTATGCGGTTTCTGGACATTTCTTAATTCTACGGTTTTAGATTAATAATTCTGTGTCTTGGGTCTAAAAGGCCAATGTTGAATTTAATTTTTTTCCTGCCTACATTTTGTAGAGGGTTCATATAAATTAAAAAATAAAAAACCCAAAAAAATATGTATACATATACATGTGTGGTAGTGTTTTAAATATATAATATCAAATTGAATAAAAATAATAGATTGATGGTTATCACATACATGTCTTGTTTTTGGCTAGTAAAGTAATGTATTTTTGACTGTCTTAGAACAGAGTTACTAACCCAGTTAGACAGTCAAAGTAACTTAGTATTAGCCCTTTGCTCCCTTAAAGTAAACATTTGTCCTGGTGCAAAATAACTCATATATCTCTTATATGATAATTAATTTATTGTAACAAATCACTGCTGGTACATATTTGTAAGTTTTTTAGTAGTTTTGGCCATTTTGAAGTAATTAGTTCGAAAAAAAATATTCCCGGAGATCAGTTTTGCGTAGACCTGTCACCTGTTTCATTGTGTAAAATTACTACTCCTTTACTAACTTCAATATTATATTAATGATAGCAAGTAAGTACTTTTTTCCAATATTTTTTTGTTCAATTGTTTTTGAATTTTTTTATGTTTATATTTTAATACATTTCTTTTTACATATATCACTATATTTATTAAAACAAAAAAATCCACATAGGCGTATTCTAAATTTATAATATATTATGAAACCTATGATGTGAAAATTAAATAGATACAAAATATAGAAGACAAAATCGGGTTGTGGTCCCGTGGCTAGTGTTGCGGACTCACGGGCCAGAGGCCCGAGGTTCAAACCCCACTCTACCCCAACTTGTTTTTTTATATTCTAATAGTAAGTTATTTACAACTCGTTGAAAATGGCCACCAAAATTGAAATATTTGTGTAAATTATAAGAACGCTAACATTTCTTTTTTATTAAAAAAAAAAAAATTAAAATAAAGGGAAAGTTACGTTTAATTTTTTAAATAATGAATTATAAACAATGTTTTGAGTTTGTCCAAATTTTTGTGGACAAGGACTAGATTCAACTCCCTGGGGAGTTGTTTAAACCAGCCAATGATAGGTCATAAGCCCTTTAGATGCCTAGACTTCTATATTATCTTCTCTAAAATGTTCTTCATCTCTGTTGTAATATGTAATCAATTGTAATGTTGGTTTGTCATTTATTTTTGTAAATACATTGTACCAATAAAATAACATTTTTTATATATATATAACAATTGCCTGAGGGTATAAATTTGTGCCATTGTTTATACATGGAGTTTCCAAAAAAAGGAAAAAATCAAAAACTACTTAGGGGTGAAAAGTTTAATGTAATAATTTGATGTATAAAACAAATTAATGAATGAAAACATTAAGAAAAGAATCAGAAATTGGGTTCTTAAATTCCCTACATCGGTACGCAAATTACGGTGGGGTACATTGAAGTAAATAAGTAAATCTAAATTTTTAAAATATTTTATAAATGTACCATGTTTTTACTCAGTGGGGTCCCAGAGCTCCCTAAAATAATAGTGAGTCCCCGGTGAGTCTCATGGTAATTAACACGTTGACAGATAGACATTAATTACGGAATAATTGTTTCAGGTGGTAAACCAGCATTCGGCTCCCGTTCCTCAAGGTGGACGGGGATGTGTTCAGCTCATTACCCAGTACCAACACTCCAGTGGTCAGAGGAGGATCAGGGTGACTACGGCAGCTAGGAAGTATGTCCCCTGTTAAACCTACCTGTTTCAAATTTTATACTGTATTTCTATAAGTATTATTTGTTAATTTAGTAGTTTTTTTTTATACATTGTAGGACATACTCTGTACTGTATTATACTCATACTGTATTTCAAAATACTGTACATTCTTTTATTTATTGATACTATACTTCTTGAATTGTGTGTAGTTTATGTACCTATGATTTATATAATTTATATTTAAAAGCCTTAAGGGCATCTAATTTAATTTTAAAATACAAATAAAATAAAAGTATCTAAGTTATTAACAGAGTCAAATTTGGAAATATATCTTCAATTTTTTATTTACAGCTGGGGAGATGCGGCAGTAAACCTCCATCACATTAGCGCCGGGTTTGATCAGGAAGCAGCCGCGGTGGTGATGGCGCGCCTGGTTGTCTACAGAGCTGAGCAGGAAGATGGCCCCGATGTACTCCGCTGGGTAGACCGAATGCTCATTCGACTGGTAATAGATACATCTCTAAATAATTACTTTTTTATTGGAAAGTCAACACACACTTATTTAATCCTAAGATACATTATTAAAAACAAATGTAATAAAGTCCGATTAGAGACTTCTGTTTGTAACTCTATTGTATTATCTCGAACCTCGCTATTTTTATAAAATTACTTACTATCGGAACCACCGTAGTATTGCTGAAATCAGTTGGGATCAGAAAAATTGTTTTTTTATAACCAAATTTTCCATTACGCATTAAAATGAATTCTACCGAAGTAAAAAATACTCTCAGATTTCCGATGCCATGTCCCAAAGTCCTTGATTACACATATCATGTAATCATTTACAAGTATTATCTTGAATTTAATAAATTTCCCTGTATTTTATTTATTACATTTTTTAATGTTTAAATCATCTAACATTCTAGTATAAAAATCTGAAGGACAATCATAAGGGATTTATTATGTAATATCATCATCATTATTCTTTTAGCTGCATCTAATGGTATATAGGGTATTGCATTGGTACACCAATCACAGCGTGTCTCATACATTCGTTATTATCACATGAAATAAGGATGATTTGTGTTTATTGGATCTTCAAATAATCTAAGCTTTTAATAATTCAACTAATTATATTTATAAATTTGTATAAATGATATTAATTATAATTAAATTCACAAGTCTTATACAAATTTATAAATTAAATATCGTAAAATGTCACACCATGAAGTCAAAAATGTTTTTATAATTTAAAATAAACTTAAAACTAATTTACCCAAATGTTTTTTTACAATAAAGATAAATTAAAGACACTAAAAAAATTTTACCTTTTCGTAGTAATTTCAATATAACCTATATTTAGTAAGATTTTAAATCATTAAAACTATGTGTCTTATGATTATTTGTACACTGGGTTCTCAACATTTGTAAAAAAATGATTTTAATAAAAATTTAAATTCATTTTCAGTGCCAGAAGTTTGGTGAATACGCTAAGGATGACCCAAACAGTTTCCGGCTATCGGAGAACTTTAGTCTGTATCCTCAATTTATGTATCATTTGAGACGATCTCAATTCCTGCAAGTATTCAACAACTCTCCCGATGAAACCAGCTTCTACAGGTATGGAATACTATCATAAATATATATTTATTGATCACAAGTCTATTTACATCATAACTACTTCATATTATTTAGTTTCATATTAAATTATCTTGCTTAAGAAAAAATAGTCTATGTTTCATAGAATAATATGTTGCAAAAGTTTTCATGCACTATTTTGATGAAAATTATTATTAAAAATATGATTATTGTAAATTTATTGTCAAAAAATAAATGCGACATTAAAATTGAAAAAAAGTAGTCTCAAATGCATTTTACTGAATTAAATTTTAATATATTTTTTATTTGATGAAATACTAAAGCTAGATAATCATTAAAACAAGAAGCTTTTTCTCATCAGTGCTAAATGCACACTAATGTTGCTTCCTTCCATATATTTATTTAAATCTTCAAGTACTTTGGCTGACTTATTGCTAAAAGCAATATCTTCCAGCCAACCAAAAAACAGACTGTTCAAAAGAATAGTTTTTCAAAAATTTGTCCTAAGAAACCAAAATGTATACAAAATATATTAATTAAAAAGAACAGCTGTTTTTTAATGGGGAGATCCTTGCACATATTAACAATAAAAGTACATTATGTTATACATATTGTACTTCAATTATTACTATTTCAAGAAGAAATAATCACAGACAAAAGTCGAGGAATTCAAACTTTACACACACCTTTACTTTTCATAATATGTATGTTTGTGAATATTGCTATACTATACTATAAAAGAGTAATGTTCTTATGAATTATCTTAATATTTAGATTTCCGTAGCCATTTTCAACAATTTTTAAATAAGTCACTATTATAAAATTATTGCAAGTTGTGGTAGAGTGGAGTTCGAACCTCTGATTTGTGAGTCTACAACACAAACTCACTTTAAATCAATAAAATGATTTATAGTACGTATACCTACCTGTTTTTTATTATTTATAAATTACTGAACAAATAAATACAGTCATCATTTCCCTAGCCACAAACTGTATCTTTTATCCGTCCGGACACAGAATATGTAGGAAGTACAATGGTTGTAAAAATATGTGTTTGTTTCATTGTAGGCACATGCTGATGCGAGAGGATCTCACCCAGTCCCTCATTATGATTCAGCCCATTCTGTATGCCTATAGCTTCAATGGTCCACCAGAACCCGTCCTCTTGGATACCAGCTCCATACAACCTGATAGGATACTCCTCATGGACACCTTCTTCCAAATTCTCATCTTCCACGGAGAGGTATTAACAATATTATTTGAATGGGAAACAGCATTAAATCATTTTTTGTCTTATTTTTTCATCTTTTTGTGTGATTATCCAAAAATTTAAATCTCCATACTGTATAGAATTCAACGTAATTTATTGTTTATTCCAGACAATTGCTCAATGGCGAGCTCTACGCTATCAAGACATGCCGGAGTATGAGAGTTTGAAGCAACTATTGCAGGCTCCTGTGGACGACGCTCAGGAAATTCTTCAGACTAGGTTCCCTATGCCTCGATACATCGACACGGAACAGGGTGGCTCACAGGTAAACAAATATCCATGCATAATATTATTGTACAGCTCTGTCAAGTGCTTTCCCAATTATTTATCCAATTGGCATTTATTTTTGCAGAATTCCATTCAAATTAGAAACTCAATATTAAATCAAGTTCTTATTTGAGTGGATTTTAAAATTATTTTTTTTATTTGTAGACTATTCAACTAAGCCAATTTTTTTTTAAATATATTTTTATGTATCGTATTTTCAGTGCTATGCTTTTTAAAATTTTGTAATTTTGAAATTACTCCGCCTGTATCGGAATACATAAAAAATAATGATTAGCTATGGAGTTCTACAAAAATATCTGCAAAATACATCAATATTATCAAAATATCATAACAAACATATTCCTTATTTTCTGCTTTCATTATAGGCTCGGTTCCTTTTGTCTAAAGTGAACCCATCTCAGACCCACAACAACATGTACGCCTATGGGGGGGTAAGTTCTTCATACAGTAAATATATCATTAGTAATTTATTCAATTAGCATTTCATATCAAGTATCCTAAATTATAATTTCAAACACTAAATTGATTTTTGATTTATCCGTTGTTTTGGTTTAGAAGTTGATTAATAATAATTTTTTTTCTACATTTCAAAATCAAACTCATTTGTTTTTAATCTTAGTTAGTAAGTCAAGTAAATCCAATAAGCAGTTGTCCTGGCTGCATAATATAAGAGTAGCGCAGGACCAAGATGCTTTCGCTGTAGGGATCGCCAACGTCGAGGGGACCTGACAAGGCACCGCAAGAAGAAGAGTGTACACCTCTCCGTGCATCTAGTCAATTTAAAATTGACCTAAAATCATAGTTTCAATTGCTGTCTTTATTTTATTTATTTATTTATTTTATTTTAATTATTTGGATAACCAACAGCTATAATTATCTCATATTTATATAACAAAACAAATAAGCCAATTACAGGTTTTCACAAGTAGCATCACAGTAAGTTAAAGAAGATTCTCGAACATAAAATGAATAGTAATTAAATGTAAATTTAAAAGAAAAGAAAACATACTACGAGTTATTTCGAAAGCAAACGCCGTACGTCATTAAGATTATTTGCAAATAAATCTATGTTAAATGATTTATTTATTACATTAAAATTATTAAAAGTTCGCCATAAATATGAATTTTGCCTATAATTAGATGAAACAAGAGGTATGTGAAGAAGAGGGTTATTTCTTAAAACTTTGGAAGGAACATTGATAGAAAGTTTGCAAAGTAGTTCAGGACAGTCAATTGAACCAGAGGCAATTTTAAGTAAATAAATTATATCCGCTATTTCACGACATTTTTGCAGAGGCAGTAGGTGGTGTAGGTGGTGTTATTTGTAAATAATATTTAGCCTCCCGTCAAAATGGCAATGCCTGTTATGAAACTCGACTGGTCAATATAAAAAAGTTGTTTAAGCTTAAAAAACAGGTTTTCATTTATGTATGTAGTTACATAAATAGTGAAATGAATTGTTTAATTATAATTTTTTAATGAAAAGTTTCTGGACCGCATCGGGATAATTTCAGAAATCAGATTATGAACATTATGTTATAATAGTACAGCTTGGGTGGTCAAATTTTTAACCATTACAGGGCGACCTGCTCTTGAAATTTTTAGCGGTGGTCTACGAACACTGAAAGCAGTCATTTTAAGCTAAAAATAAGTTTAAATTGAAAATAAAGATAGATAGTACCAATATCAAGTTATCTAATAACAGTAATTAATGATGACTTCATACAAACATAAAAATATTATGTATGTAAATAAAACAAGAATTTTTATGTATGTAAACAAAACAAATTATATATTATCAGAGGGCGCGCTGGAAACATGACATTGCATATTTTCAGCAAGCTTACCATAATTTAGTTCATAACTACTTTTAGCTATTCGTAAACATGCTGCCAAATAGTCATTTGTCAAACGGGGCGATGTTTTGTTTTAATTGCATTAATTGTAGAAAATGTAGGTTTACAGAAGAAAGTGGATCCAAAAAAGGGCAGGCGACTAGGAATGGATACGCGGTCGACGCTTTGGCCACCCATATTGAAAAATTAAGTTGTAATTTTGCTTGTGTCCTAGCTACGTAAGATTGAAAGCATTAATGAGTTTGGTTTTGAAAATACCCACAGCAGATTTATTCAGATTGGTTCTTTTTATTTGGCTGCATATGAATATGCTAGCATGAATACTTATTTATTTTTTTCAATTAATATTTTATTTAAATCCTTGCATTTACTATTTATTTTTATGACAGTCA